>NW_015631070.1:1197162-1239969 GCF_001515625.1 Sinocyclocheilus rhinocerous | reverse complement strand
TCTACTGTCATCGGACCTGTTCAAACCAGCCAATGGACTGTTTGAACAATGAGCGCATCCTTATGTCTGTTGTTGCCATCTGTGTTCCAAAGCCATCAGATGAATCAAGTTCACATCAATGATCATTATTCGTGCAAAAGTATTTTCTCAGAACATGAGTTTTGCTATTTAGAACACAATTTAAAGCGGAATTGTCATACTCTAAGCAATCCTCGCTGTGATTAAAAGAGTGCGTACGCATGGTCTAGAGTGTCCGTACGGTGCGCACATATTTACGCCTTGTTTATTTTTTATAAATCCCGATATGTGCGTGTAAAATTTCGTACGCACATTTCCATGCCCATTTTGTGCGTACGCAATGTTTATACATCAGGCCTCAGGTCTCTAACACCCACCTTCCATTTACTCCAGAGTGAGGTATATTCAAACCCACTGTACCCTGAAGGGAATGATTGGCATGGCCCTCCATGGTGCTGTAACCTTTGTTTCCCTGTTTTTGCTGGGTCAGTAAATGACAAACAGATGTTTGTGGAGTCAGGTATTCTTACTCTGCTTAGCCCAGATATGGCAATTATGGTCAGAAGAGGCTTCCTTGTGGATTACGATGTGCCCTGTAAAGTGCATTGCATGTCTCAGAGTGCACACTTAGCACCTAAGTCATAGGCTGATGGAGTATACAGTAAATTTGTTGATAATGTCATCCCCCTAAATATTCTTGATAACTTACTGTCATAGTCATGAATATAACTGGATATGTACAACTTAACCCCTTAGCTGTCACCCCCCATTTCCAGCATGGAGACACAAATTACATACCCAAAATAAAAAGGTTGCTGCTCATGAGTCTTTCTTACTAGATACATAATCAACATATGTTCACAAAGCTGACACTTCAAAAATTACTGTTCAGGAATCAGAATTACTCTTATGATAACAAAGATATATAAGCTCAAACATGAAAACAAAAATACAAATATTAAAAACTTCTTTTTTTTTTGCGATCTCATGTGGAATTTGGTCGTTTACTGTTGTAAAAATATGCTATTTATAGCCTTTTATATCACTGCACAAATTAGCATTTCAGATGTACACATTCATTATTGTTATGAAAATACCCCAAATCTCAAGAAAATCACATACAAACCATATACTATCATAATTGTGTGTTTATTATTTGGATATTTCGTTGGTATAGAGGTTTCTCTGTGTTTGCTGTGGTCAGAAATCAACACGGAAGAGTGAAGGAAACGCGTGACAGGATGAGACGGGCTTGTTATGAGACGCAAAAGATCGACAAGGCGACTGTCAGTCAGTGCGCGAGCACGGAAGATTAAACACACAGAGACAGCCCAGGGAGTGGCTAATTATCATCAGATCGCGTAAATCAGTGGAAAATGAATATAAATTATGATTCTGTCTGAAGAAATATGAAGTAAATATGAGCAGCGAGTGTAGAAAGACATCTTCACAGATGATTTTGACAGTTGACCAGAAATTACTGAGCTGGCTCATCTAAGACCAGGAAGCAGCCGTGCATATAGTGTAGTCAGTTTACATGGGCTCTTCTGAACTGGACAATAGAAGATTGGAAAAGGTTGGCTGGTCTGATGAGTCTCAGTTTCTGCTGCAACATTCAGATGATATGGTCAGAATTTGACATAAACAACATGGAAGCTTGGATCCATCCTGCCTTATATCAGTAGTTCAGGCTGCTGGTGATCTAATGGTGTGAATTATATTTTATTGGCACACTTTGAGCCCCTTACTACCAATTGAGCATTGTTTAAATGCCACAGCCTATATTGTTGCTGACCACATCTATCCCTTTCTGACCACAATGTACCCATCCTGGGATGGCTGATTCCAGCAGGATAATGTCCTATGCCACAAAGCTCATATCATCTCAAACTGGTTTCTTGAACATGACAGTAAGTTCACTTTACTCATATAACCTCCACAATCACCAGATTTCAATCCAGCAGAGGACCTTTTGGATTGTGTTGGAACTGGAGATTCACATCATGGATGTGCAGCCTACAAACCTGCATCAAATGTTATCATTTCAGTATGGACCAAAATCTTTGAGGAATGTTTTCCTCAAAGCACTTTGTTGAATCTGTGCTGTGAAGGATTAAGGCAGTACTGACAGCAAAAGGGGTCCAAACCAGTACTAGCAGTGAAGTTTAAAGTTACTGACTTCTGTGGCGAAACAAAGAATGAGGAGACGTGGGATAAACTCAAAGTCTTTAATCATCTAAGACGGGGTAAATCAAGGCAGGCAGGGACACACAGGAAACACAACATCGACGTTTAAAACCGGACGCTAGACTGGAAACAACACAGGGCTTAAGTAATAGGGAGTAAACTAGATAATTAAACAAACAGAGGTGGAGACTAATGAACTCATAATGAAACAATGAGGATAGGAACATAACCAAATATGGGCATAAGGAAACATGAGGGAGAAACTTGGGGGAGGAAAACACAACACAAGACAGGAATACAGGCCTGACACAATCACACACATTTCTGTTCAGATTATGAATACAGTGACCATTCAGAGGTGTCTGGATTTGTCCGCCGGAGTTGTTAAATGTGCACGCTCACAGAATTCTGAATCTGCAATTGTGAATGCTCTCATCAGCATAAATAAAAAAGAGCAAAATAAAAAATGTAAGTAAGATTCATTTTGCAGTGTAGACTGAAAAAAAAAAATAATAATTTTTTATATATATATATATATATATAGACGGTGGTGCCTCCATTGTGCTACAGTTTGATCGATATATATTTGGACACTGGCACAATTTTCATAATTTTCATAATTTTGGCTCTGTATGTCACCAGAATAGAGTTAAAATGAAACAATTAATATATATGCATATATCTGCACCCCTTTACCTAAATTAATTACTTCAGATATATGTGCCCTTTAGAAGCTTGCGTTCTAAAAGTGAACGTCGCTTTATTGTGCCATCCCAAAGAGGCACAAAATCACTTTCACTGACTTTTAAATTAAATGTTCCCTCCTGGTGGAATGACCTGCCCAAATCAATCTGAGCGTCCAATTCAACTCACCCCATAATTAAACCGTTGATATATTCATTACCATCCATATAACCAAACTGGTAATCACTAGGAGAAAAAAAAAATCTATATTTTCTTTGTTAACAAATAATATGATATTTGGCACCTTCTCTTCATGTTCCATATACATTTGTTACTTACCTTTTGTAATGATCTCTGTATTCAGTTGACAGCCTTTCCATCAGAGTTTTGTAACTAAAGGGATCAATTTTGAGCGTTAGAGTGGGAAATAATGAAAAACAAAAAAAGAATAAACACATTTTCTGATGTTGCTTACCGAATGCTTTTTTCAGGCGGATTCTTCTCATCTACTACTGCCAATGCCACAAGTTTACCTTTGAGGGAAGTGTGAGAAGTGAACAGCATCACAATAAATTATGTATGAACGCAAAGCTCACATAATCATAATCTGTCAAAGCATCATTTTCACACATAAATACTGGATCTTGGCAGAAAGTCATCATGCCAGTTATGTTTTATCACCTAGTGGCAAAAAATGTAGCAATCACAAAAATGGTGTTAATTAATGTTGCAGTTTGTTAACTATAAAGGGTATAAGAAAATAACGTGAAAAAAAAAAAAAAAAAATGTTTTATATATATATATATATATATATATAGACGGTGGTGCCTCCATTGTGCTACAGTTTGATCGATATATATTTGGACACTGGCACAATTTTCATAATTTTCATAATTTTGGCTCTGTATGTCACCAGAATAGAGTTAAAATGAAACAATTAATATATATGCATATATCTGCACCCCTTTACCTAAATTAATTACTTCAGATATATGTGCCCTTTAGAAGCTTGCGTTCTAAAAGTGAACGTCGCTTTATTGTGCCATCCCAAAGAGGCACAAAATCACTTTCACTGACTTTTAAATTAAATGTTCCCTCCTGGTGGAATGACCTGCCCAAATCAATCTGAGCATCTTCAAGAATCGGCTAAAAACACATCTCTTCCATCTTTATTTGACCCTCTAACTCTAACACTCTCTATTCTAATTATATTCTTTATAAGAAAAAAAAACAAAAAAGAAAACGTACCCATTTTAGACTTGCACTCTATTTATTTACTAACTGCTTGTTTCCTTAAAAAAAAAAAAAAAACTACCACTAGCTTCTCTAATCTTTTTGCATTCTATGTATTTCTTTTATTTTTATTTATTATACAATTAACAAAAGCAAAAAAATCCTCTAACTCAAAAGCCTCTAACACTAGCTTGTTCTATTCTTTTTTTTCTATTCTATCTTTTTGTTCAGTGTATATATATATATATATATATATATATATATATCCTGGTTTGCCCCTTAATGAAAGAAAAAAATTATAATCTCTGACCCTGGTAAGGACATTGTGTAATATTTTGCTTTACATATGCTTTCCTGCTTTTCATCTGAACTCATGACTCCAGATTTAAGGTGCATCTTGACAATGAGATGGAGAGCTGTCCTTGAACAGGCCGGGAGGCAGCAAGCACCTGTCGTCAACTGGCCAGATTGCTGAACCCTGTGAGGCTGCACATGTATGCAACACACACATGCAAACACACATCAATGCCCTCTAGAAAGGTCACTGACTATAGAGCAGAGGAGGTTTTCTCTCAGAAAAACAATCAAATTATAAAGCAGCATTGTCCAGACATATGCAAGAGCTTTGAAATGACGTTGTCATTATTATAATGTGGTGTCATGTTTTCTAATAAATGTAAAATTGTCTCAGGTTACTTATGTAACCATAGTTCCCTGAGTAGGGAACGAGACACTGCGTCCTCTAGGGGTCGCTATGGGGAACGCCTCATCGTGGCCCGTGTCTGAAGCATACATTGAAAAAACACCAACTCGTTGGAACTCAACTTCTCATGTGAGAGGAGAACTCCGAATTCAGAGGAATAACGTTGCTCATTTGCAGGTAACCCTCTGATAAAGGGGAGCACTGCTCAATACTACCACAAGGACAGCTTCAGACACGGGTCACGATGAGGCGTTCCCCATAGCGACCCCTAGAGGACGCAGTTTGAAGTTCCCATGAAAGGGAACCCCTCATTCCTGCAGTAGAAGATTCTGTCTACTCAGCTAAATGGTGCACATCTTATTTCCTAAAACATTATTCCTGACTAGTACACGCAGGTCTGGTCACCATGTTATTTTATTGAGCACATGGCACATACACTCATGTACCCTTCCCCTTTGTCCACTTTGAGAGCAGTTTCCAGCAGTTGCTTGTTGATATCTAAGTGTTTTACATTACCGTTGTTTTATTCAGTAGAGGTGGGAGTTGATCATTTTTTTAATAAACATCTGTAAAAAGTGCTTAATTGAATACTATTGCAAGTTTTATTTTAATTTTTCTTCTGTGTTGCAAGTGTTCAAGTACAAACATGCAACCTAATAATCTGTTAGAAGAAAATATGGTAGAAAATATATTTGCAAGTTATTTGCAATTTTTGAGTATATTTGGAAATTGGTTGATTTGATTGATTGATTGATTGATTACTTAGATGTTTGCTGAACTGAATTAGATATGTATGTTATCAGTTATACTTGTGGTTTATTGATCACCTTTTATTGACACCAGAATGGGACACCTGCAAACGGAAGTAGGGAGCCATCATGGCAGCGGCATTTGTTGAAGAAAGCTGTGGATTGCTACTGTGTGTATTAGGATGGTCTCAAGCTGGTTTTATAGCATTTCTTCAGTGCTCTTAAAGTACAACGTGTGTCATGATGGCTGGACTTACACTGAAGGTGCGACCTGAGCCATATTTAGAGACTATATAATAGACTTGAGGGTGCAGGACTCTGACTTGAGCCAGCAAGTTTGGCACAAACTAGCACCTTTTTCTTCAGAAAATCTAGTTATTAAATATTGTAGATATGCAAGGATAGGGGAAAAGTGAAGTTCTGCCTTCTCTCTGATGATCTGATGGGGCATAATGAGAGAAAATGACAAGAAAGACAGACAGATAGATAAATGATAAAGACACAAAGTGTGAGAAGTGTGCGAGCAGTGTGACAGTTCTCCAAATAAAACTATTCCAGTCGACCAATTACACTGGTATCCCACATAGTACAACATGCCTAAAAATACTTGATGTCTGGCTTAGCAAAGCCGCGACAGGACACATACTGTAGTTCTACTGTCAAGTCAGGGTATGAAATAAATGTCATGCTGTGCAGAAACAATTTCATACCACCTAGTCACAGATTAAAGCAAAAAACAAAACAAACCCATAACACAGTTAAACGAATGTAATGTGTGTAACATCTTTTTTTGTGAAGCACAAAAGGCCTTTAGAAATCCTGTCAGATCTGATGCATCCGGTTGCACGTCTGTCACAAACAGAAAATTATGCTTTTGAGATACTGTAGATATTATCCAACACATTGGCCATTGATTGCTTTGTTTGACTCTAGTCTCAAACCGAAATGGATGACAATTTGGAGGGAGACAGCGTCTCATTTCAACCTTGAGCTCCTAATGTGGGGTGAATGTGAGGGGGAATGGTGTGATACAGATGAAAAGTCATGTGAGAGATGGCAGTGCCTCCTTTGTGCTATGTTTGGCTGATAACTGTGAATGAGAGTATGTTCATGTATTTTTAAGTGCATTGCAATCTGCTTAAACTGTGGTTCTACAACAAGTACATTTTCTTGTTTACACAGATACTGAAACTTTTAAAAGTTATTGACAGCATCTAAAATTGTAATTATTCATGCATGAACAACTTTACTAATGTACAAATGTGTATGGATCTTTTTTTTTTTTTTAGTTTACATTTAGTTTAATCATTTACTTAATATGAAATTATATTTTGTTCAGTTGCGTGTGACACCTCCTGCCAGCTCGTTTTGAAGGATTACATAACGACTAGTTTTAAGACTAATTTTAAAAGCTTAAAATGAATAACATTTCTGAAATCGTTTAGCCATTACTTATCATGTAAGACTTATTTTGTTAGGGGCACAAAAGGCGTTTTCTCAGTCATGTTGTGACTGACAAAAATCTATTAAATACACTAAAAACACAACAAAAATTCACAAAAGTAGCACATTTTATTAGTGTGATGTAATCCAAATCTTAAGAATCCATACAATTGTGAGGAACAGACACAAATTCAAGCTTCCATATTTTCAGCAATTAACAACTTAATCCTTTCAGCCCTGAAGGCATTTTTAGTTTTTTTTTTTTCTTTTTCTTTTTCTTTCTTTTTTTTTTCTGAGTGACATACACAAAAGTAAAATCTCATAATCTCATAACAAAACTTTATTTATTTTTTTTTTTTGACTATAATATAATGTACGATTGGTATATCTTTCAAAATATTTACAACAGCATTGGAAAACAAGCATGGACAGTTCCGGATAACACAATAGCATCATGGAAAGATAAGAGACATGTCTCTGAGAAACATTTATACAAAGATATAAAATAATTAAGTTTAGGTTTGGGGGAGGATTAAGGGATCTAAAAGGTATCTGTAAGGTATATGTAAAATATTAAAAGTGCAACTATAAAAATATAATATAAAAGATTTGTAAATATTTTAAATATCTTTAGCTGTAAATACGTAAAAATGTTTACATTTTACATGTTGTCAATACGTCCATATTTTACATTTCAGCATCTACCCAAATATACAAAAATGCATTTTTAAACCTGTCAATGTTACATACTAATAAATATAAACAATGACGCCAGTTAGATAATGCCCACCTCTCATGTTCACAAATGGTTCATAAATCAGCATGAATGCATGGAACTGGATAGACTAATTACAGAGTAAATAACTCACCCACTCAGACATCACTTTCAAAATGAACTTGAAACATGAAATTATATGTTAGAGCTTGTTTTTAGCAGCACTTAACTCACTTGAATTTGCAGTTAAAATGGCTGCGACCATCATGACACCTGCAGTAGAGGATCTGATGACTAATGATCCAAAAAGAAGGTGATAAGAGGTGCAGGAGGCTGAACAGTTAATATAAGCATAATCATATTTATTCAGCCACAGAAAGATGAGCTGTGTAGGAGTAAGCTGTTTCTGAATCCCAATACTCAGAATACTCTGAAACTGTGGTTTCATTATTCAAGTGTTTAACTTTGACTTTTAGTCAACTTTTAACAAGTGGCCAAATAAAACTACAGAAGTTGTCAGGGACATTAAATGTAATAATGGTGAACAGGTAAACTCATCTACTCACTAATCGCTTTCACAGCTTCGTTGTGTTTATAATCACACTCTTACAAACTAGAATTCCAACTCAAATTTTCTTTGAACATATGTTTAAGTAAAGACTGAAAGAGTTGTCGGTGGGGACATTGAAAACATGCAATTGTATTGTAGTTTGTTTATGGCCTATGTTTAGCATTTTTACTTTTGGTGAATGTATTTAGGCTTCAAAATTCATAAAAAATTTGTTCATTTGTGAATATTGACAAACTTGTGTAAGAATCATAAACTTTTGTTGGTCACAGAGCTTATTTTCTACTATAATCTAAAAACCAAAGAAAAAATCCTGTTGTGAGTATTTGCAGCACATTTCTGTATTTGGTTGTGTTGTTGGTATTTGCAACGGGTTTCTGTATTTGGTTGTGTTTTGTGTATTTGCAGCACGTTTCTGTACTTGGTCACGCTACGAGTACTTGCAGCGCATTTCTGTATTTGGTTGTGTTGTAAGTATTTGCAGCGGGTTTCTGTATTTGGCTGTGTTGTGCGTATTTGCAGTGCGTTTCTGTGTTTAGTCACTTTGTGAGTATTTGCAGTGTGTTTCTGTATTTAGTCGCGTTGCAAGTATTTATTGTGCATGTGTTGTCAAACTGACGATGATTTTTTCTTAATTTGCTGGTGTTTTATTTATTTATTTATTTTTTTAAGCGTTGAGCTCTCTCGGCCACTGTACTGTCTGGAAAGAATAAAGTGAAGACCAACTGAGTGACATGATTTAATTTCACAATGTTAAGCAAGCACTGCTTTGTTTACAGTTTGTAAATCCATAATTCTAGTTCCCTTTCAGTCGGTCACTCTCGACGTCACTTCAGTAATGCGCGATGAACTGGGATCTCGCTTAGAGAGACCGATACACTTCGAGTGTAAACTAAACGAGCCAATGCACATTGGCATGCGATGACTGCATCCAGCTGCCACTGATTGCAGCGTGAGTATACGTAACTAGGCAGCAGGTGCAACGTATACTCAGCATTTTGCTTCGGAGCAGAGCGGTTATATTGTTCTGCTCCTGAATTCTCTGCTACAGAGTGAAGACTCAATGAGTTTCAGCACACTCTTGGGAAGATCTGGTATTGATGGTATGGCACGTCAGCCCGTGGTTGAACGGTGGTTCTTCCCGTGTCGAGTGGATTGCACACATCAGGCTGCACTATCCCCTGTTTGTGTTGCAGGCAGCCATCTCCCCTGTGCGCTTCAGCACACTAAAAGAGTAATCTCTAAAAGAGCATTTACGGGTGGAAGTCTTTTTAAAGATGCGTCTTTTTAAAGATGCCCTTCCACCTGTGCATTTCTGGATGTGGTCTTTACCTGGTGCCGGTTGATGGTCACGATCGATGCCTCATGTGTCTGTGCGTTAAGCACATTGAGGCGGTGTTTGTGGACGAGTCATACTCTCATTGCGTCATGGAGTTGTGGACCAGGCTCCATTTCCTACAAAGGGGCGGGGTTCCGTGCCTCTGCTTAGATCTAGTGTTCTCCCTGGCAAAAGCTGGGGGGCCGCTACTTCTGGCAGTAGCTAGACTGGTCTTACGGTGACGGTTAGATCATCGAGGAACCGAGAAACCAACCTCTGAGGGCTCCTCCTTCCACCGGCACTTCGCAGCCAGTGGAGCAGCCCCGGGAACAGGCTGGACCCTCCCGTGGGGTACCACTTGTATCCTTTGGCGCTCCCCCGACGATCGTATGTCGATCGCTGCATCGGAGGGTGAGCCAGACCTTTCTGGAGATGATGATCCGGCAGCGCTGCTGCCTTCTAGGTGGCCAGAAATACCGGATCCGGATCCGGAAATGGTGGCTATGCTTGCCCGTGCTGCAGAGAGGGTTGGGCTCGAGTGGAAGCCTCCACCGCATCCCGAACCCTCGAGGCTGGACGATTGGATTCTCGAGGTTGCTCGCGCTGGTTCTCAGGGCCCCAACCCAGTGCTTTTCTTCCCGGAAGTGCATGATGAGCTCACTGGGTTGTGGATGGCACCTTTCACTGCCAGAAACCGTCCTCCCTCACCACCCTCGACGGTGGGGCAGCGCGTGGGCATACGGAGGTCCCTCCGGTGGAGCGGTCGGCTGCGATGCAATTGTGTCCAAATACTGCTGTCACCTGGCGGGGCAAGCCGTCACTCCCCTCCCAGGTCTGTAGGTACTCGTCAGGCCTGACCGAGTTTCATCAGGCCAAGGCACTGAAGGACCTGCATGAGGGTGGGCACGACCCAGAAGTTCTTAAAGAGCTCCGCACCTCTACTGACCTCACGCTATGGCCGACGAAGGTCACTGCGCGGTCTCTGGGCCATGCGATGTCCACTATGGTGGTCCAGGAATGCCAACTCTGGCTATGTCTGGCCGACATGAGGGAGACCGACTAGACTCAGTTCTTAAATGCCTTCATGTCCTAGACCGGCCTCTTCAGTAACGCAATGGAGAACTTCGCCCAGCAGTTCTCCGCCGCACACAAGCAGACCGAGGCCATCAAACACATCCTGCCCCGGCGTGCAGCTGCTGCCTCCACCCGGCCACCAGCAGCAGCGCCTCAGTCTGCTCGTCGCCGAGGGCGGCCCCCTGACGCCGCCCCCACTCCCACGCAGCAAATACAGCAGCCTCCGGCTAAGCAGCGCCATGGAGCCGGTCGCAGGGCAGCCGCCCCACCTGTCCAGGTCCCCGCCAAACCTGGTGGCAAGCGGAAGAGCAAGAGGCCCTGAGATGGGTGACCCAGAGATGGAGGTAGCTGGACATGGTGAACGCACCACTCCCTCCCCAAGGACGGAGAATCTTTTGTTTCTTTTTTCCTCGCCACTGACTTCACGGTCAGTGGAACCCAAAACCTCGACAAAAGAGCATTTTCTTCTATCTCTGGGTCCCCAGAGGGGACGGGGGTTGTGGACGGGCCAGTCTCGGATCATACTCACCCTCCTCTCTCACCAGTGAGCAGCTGTGGGCGGTTCGAGAGTGCGATCAAACGTACTACTCATGCACCCTCTGCCTGAATACAGGCAAGTTTCAATCCTTCTGCGGCACATGCCATTCCTGCGGTTCACGTTCGAAGGACGAGCATATCAGTTCAAGGTCCTGCCCTTCGGGCTGTCCCTGTCGCCCCGTGACTTCACGAAAGTTGCGGAGGCAGACCTTGTTCCCCTGAGAGAGCGGGGTATTCGCATTCTCAACTACCTCGACGACTGGCTCATACTAGCTCAGTCTCAGGATCAGTTGTGCGAACACAGGGACTGTGTTGGGCCTTCGGGTCAACTTGGTAAAGAGCAAACTCTCCCTGATGGAGAGGATCTCTTTTCTCGGTATGGAGTTGGATTCAGTTGAACAGACAGCACGCCTCACGCAGGAACGTAAACCTGGTGGCAAGCGGAAGAGCAAGAGGCCCTGAGATGGGTGACCCAGAGATGGAGGTAGCTGGACATGGTGAACGCACCACTCCCTCCCCAAGGACGGAGAATCTTTTGTTTCTTTTTTCCTCGCCACTGACTTCACGGTCAGTGGAACCCAAAACCTCGACAAAAGAGCATTTTCTTCTATCTCTGGGTCCCCAGAGGGGACGGGGGTTGTGGACGGGCCAGTCTCGGATCATACTCACCCTCCTCTCTCACCAGTGAGCAGCTGTGGGCGGTTCGAGAGTGCGATCAAACGTACTACTCATGCACCCTCTGCCTGAATACAGGCAAGTTTCAATCCTTCTGCGGCACATGCCATTCCTGCGGTTCACGTTCGAAGGACGAGCATATCAGTTCAAGGTCCTGCCCTTCGGGCTGTCCCTGTCGCCCCGTGACTTCACGAAAGTTGCGGAGGCAGACCTTGTTCCCCTGAGAGAGCGGGGTATTCGCATTCTCAACTACCTCGACGACTGGCTCATACTAGCTCAGTCTCAGGATCAGTTGTGCGAACACAGGGACTGTGTTGGGCCTTCGGGTCAACTTGGTAAAGAGCAAACTCTCCCTGATGGAGAGGATCTCTTTTCTCGGTATGGAGTTGGATTCAGTTGAACAGACAGCACGCCTCACGCAGGAACGTGCTCAGTCGGTGTTGAACTGCCTGAATATGTTCAAGAGCAGGACACTGAAACAGTTTCAGAGGCTCCTGGGGCATATGGCAGAAGCAGTCACGCAGCTGGGGCTGCTTCATATGAGACCGCTTCATGACTGGCTTCATGGCCGAGTCCAGAGGTGGGCGTGGCAACGCGGCACTTACCGGGTCCAAGACACACCGGTCTGCCACCAAACCTTCACCCCGTTTGCTTTCTCTGGGCAGAAGTGCCCCAGGAACAGGTCTCCAGGCATGCTGTGGTTTACACGGATGCCTCTACCACTGGCTGGGGGCCACGCACATTTGGAAGGGCCCCCAACTGCACTGGCACATGAACTGCCTAGAGTTGTTAGCAGTAGGCCTTGCCTTGAATCGTCTCAAAGGGCGCTTACGAGGCAAGCACGTGCTGGTCCGCACGGACAACACTGTGACTATTGCGTACATCAACCGACAAGGTGGTCTACGCTCCAGTTGCATGTCGCAACTCGCCCGCCACCTGCTCCTCTGGACTCCGAAGCATCTGAGGTCGCTTTGTGCCATTTCACATTCTGGGTCTGCACAACCCGGTTAGAATGGAGACTCCATCCCCAGACGGTCCAGCTGATTTTCAGATGTTTCAGAGTCGCTCAGGTAGACCTGTTTGCCTTTCTAGAGACTTCTCACTGCCAGTTGTTTTACTCCCTGACCGAGGGAACACTCAGCACGAACGCACTGGCACACAGCTGGCTGTGGTGCCTTGAAAGTATGCGTTTCCCCCAGTGAGCCTTCTCGCAAAAACAATGTGCAAGGTCAGGGAAGACGAGGAGTAGGTCGATGGTATAGCCTCAGAGCCTGTCTTTACTTTCTGCCTTTTTCCAATAGACTTACAATCACCTCTAATCTTCCATATGCACCTAAACGGTTGTGCATATGTGGACGAAGTGGATTGGTCTCTCTAAGCGAGATCCCAATTCGTCGGTCATCACCGACGTCTCCGTTCCCTCCTTCAGGGAATGAGGGTTACATACATAATCAAGACGTTTTGGTTTCCCTTTTTGAATGATGAAAGTAGACTACTGACACCTGCTGTTATGGAGAGCTATTTCCTGTCAAACAGAAAAAAAATCCTGTTACTCACAAATATTAGCTAAATTATATATTGACATTATCTCTTTTAACTCTCAAATGCATGAATGTTTCATCAATCATTATTACATATTCAGGTCTTTAGCGACCTGGACCTATATATCCAGCACGGATGGATCTCTAACTGCTGCAGTAGCGAGTCAACCACGCCTACCTAAAACGGCTCATTCTAACACGCCCCCACATGTCTACGTCAAAATGTGGGAAGATTTGCATAACACCGCCCAAATGTTCATGCAAAGAAAGAAGGCGTAACTTTTATTCTCGCTGTAGTATTGTTGTTGCTGCCGCCGCCATGTCGTGAAGATGCTGTGTGTTTCGTTGTGAAAGCGAAACTACTTTGTTTGTCCTTCCAAAAGAGGATGATATCCGCTTCGTCATGCCTAGAGCTGATCCGTGCTGGTCGCTGAGGAAATACATCAACTTCTCGCTGTGGATCGCTGGATCAGCTTTCACTGTGGTCGAAGCAGAGTCCAGCCCGGGGTCGTCACATGTGGTTGCTGCAAGCCCTCTGGACGCTTCTTCGTCGAATCTGCCGGCCGCGCCGTTCTCAAGCCCGCCGTGTGTTCCTCACTCTAGCCCGCATATTTAAAGAATTTGCCACTGACAATTCAAACGCAAGTTTTTGGGCAGTGTAGAGTTAGACTTTTTTTGTCATTTCTCCGATCACAAATGCAGACATGGTTTTATGTTTACGCGGCGCGATACGCAACGCAACGCGTTAAAAGACAGTATAAGTCATTATAATCCGTAATTATGTCCCCACTGGATGCAACAAATGCCACGTTTATAATGGGTTTTAATGTTTTTGTCTCGTCACTCCGGCATAACAATATGGTAAGGGGAGTAACGTTTCCATCACACGCTTGAGGTATTCGGCCAATCACAACGCACTGGATAGCTGGCCAATCAGAGCACACCTCGCTTTTCAGAACGATGAGCTTTGTAAAAATCGATGCGTTTCAGAAAGGCGGGGCATAGAGGAGAAACAATAATGTACAGTATGTGGAAAATAATGTCTTTTTTTTTTTTACTTAAACCGCATAAAGACATTGCATTACACCAAATACACAAAATAATGTTCTTTTTAGCAACATCATATGACCCCTTTAACCATTCTCTCAAAACTATCATTTTCAATGACTTCAAAATAAATATTTTGATCACTGGCAGCTTATTCACCACATCCACAATCAAATGACAGTGACATTTATATTTATATTTCATTGCGTACAGTAATTGCTTTGCAGTAAAGCCATTCAAACCAGTTCAATTCTTGCTTATGATATTCTTTTGTTTTATGCCTGCAGTAATTATGAGTGAAACATCACGTCATCATTGTGTATCAAACAGTGCCACCACGGGGAATGAGATATCAGTCATCAGATATGTGTATATAGTTGTGCAAGAAAAATTGACTTATACATTTACATACCTGGGGTCTCTAGAGACCCTATACACTTTTTACAAAATATATAGATATATACATATAGATATAGATATATAGATATTTTTTTTTCTTGTTATATTTTTTATAATGAATAGATTGAAGAATAGTTGATGTCTAACTTTAAAAAAATGAAGGAGGGAGAAAGTAGTGAATGATGGCCCGGGTCTCTAAAGACCCGAGGTATGCATTTAATGGTTAATATGCCACTAAACTGCTGTAGATTAAATTTGTGAAAACAAAAACTTTGGATCTTCAAAAAAGCTTACATTTGTAAATTATTACTTAATATTAATAATTTTGATTGCTATTGTATATGATAAACATTGACAATATTTGCATCAAAATGATGAATTTAAAGAAGAATCAACGACTCCCATTGCACTGGAGAAATTATGTCTAATCAAACGCTTTCCGGAAATAAAAGTCCCCTCCAACCTAAAATATGAATAGCATGTGTCATGTTCTTTCAATTGCATTTTACACTGTATTTTACATTAAGTATGAGTCACAGAGGAATTAATTTTTTTTAACAAAATCATCAAAATCAATGGCATCACCTTTTGCGTGGACATCCTCACACTCATGCAGAGTGCTAAGAATAAACCAGGCCTAATGAAATCGACTGACAGGGCTGTCAAATTAGTTTCACAATCCCATACTTAAATGATGAAGTTCTCTGACCTCTTTCAGTGACTGCTGTTCACATCAGTCTTGTGTGACACTCTAATTAGGTCAAGTGGTTTCACTAGACTCGGCGGAGCCGCTGTGCTCCAGTACCTGAGACGTCCTGTTCGCTGGGCCCGCGGTGACCCGTCCTGACTGCCTCCCATCACTCACAGGTACAACCGGGTGTGGAGTGACCTTCCCTGACCTCTCTCTCCCATCGGTACATTGACACGCTGACAAACATGGTGCCAGACAGCCGTCTGCACGGCCACAATGCACCGCACGCCGCTATGCGTGTGTTACACTCCCACGCTCTGCAGCAGCAATGAAGCCAGGCATGGTAGGTTATGACAAATCCATTACTCACGACTGGTTGATGGGCATTCATGTTGCATATGATAAATAATGGGGAATGAACCATGTCAAACATGCAGGGGAGAAACAGAGGCATAGAGGTTATTTAAAGAGCAGATACAGATTATTTTTATTTTTTTAGTTGTGCAAAATAATAAAAAAAATAAATCTGAATAACAGCTTGTGTTTGATCAAAGCTATGGGACAATGATGTAACAGATTTGCTATTGTCAGAAATGGAGGAGACCATAAACTGATCATTTACATGTAGGCATGAGCATTAAACACTCAATCCGACAACCAGTTCACTTAGCCAAACAAAGACGGCTGCAGCCACATTTGCAAATACAATGAGTGGTCAATGGGTAATGGGTACTATGACATGGTATATGGTATATTCAATGGGGATCTTTGAAAGCAAAATTGATCAAATTGCAAACATTGTTCTACCAGAAAGTATAATTTGGTCAACATTTACTCAGCTTTATTTATTGTGGAAGGTTGATGCAAATATGGACAACCCATCTCAGGCAGAAAGTTTTGCATTGGCCATTTAAGATCAGGTCACACAGGAAGTAATCTCAGACACAGGGAAGTAATCTCAGACACAGGAAGCAGTCAATTGTAAGGCATTAACGAAACAGTCCGCAAGTACCAAGCTCTTGAATAAATCAATTCCTTTCTGTTCAGGAACAGGCTTGGATTTATTTATTTTTTTATTTTTTTTTTGTAATATATATATATATATATAAAAATCTTCCTCTCTGCCTGTTGCACTTTTGTCACATTTTGTGGAGGATTATTCTGATTTGAGAAGCAAGTGTGGTTGGAAGTGTTATTAAATGTTGTCCTCCATATTACCAAAGTTGCCCTGTTCCTTAACCATAATCCATCCAACATTCCCTTACCCAAAATATACATTTTGAATACTTTCATTTTTAAACACAGGCCAGTATTTGTTTGTATGCCTTCTGGTTCAACAGAACACTTATCTTCCACTGATTTTATTGTGGATCTCTCTTTTGTTGAGTTCATGAAATGTTCTTCTATTACATTGTTTGACTGGTTTTATCTTTTCAAGAGTGGTGTATTTGTTTGACTGTAATTAATTTTTAATTAGACTGAACTTATGGAGAATTATTTAAAACAAACAAACAAATAAATAAATCAAATTTATTTATTTATTTACTTACTTACTTGACTTACTTATTCATTCATTCATTCATTCATTCATTCATTTACCAGATTTTGTGTAGCAGGTGGACTTATCTGTCTAGAAATTTTAACAGGCTTTGTGTTGAACATCACATGACCTATCTGGAAAACGTGTCTCATTTCATCCACTTGTCAAAGAAGAAGCTAACAGCAGCATAAACTGACGACATCCTTAAAATGTAAAGTAATCAGCTAGCCTAGCTAATGCTTCTATTGTTGCAGTCTTGACTTTAATATCTGAATGCCAGTGAAAAGAAGAAAATGCCTTTGTCAAGACCAACAAAGCTCCAAAAGCAGGACAATCCTAAAAGTGATTTCTGCTGTGTAGCTCCTGAAGATGTCTTGAGTGAAACATTGCCATATTCAGTCTGGCAAATACTGTACAGTGGATAAGAGCAGTGTTTCCCAAAAGCATTGTAACCTAAGCAGATTGTGGAGACCATTGGTGAGACGGTGCTTTTGGGAAATGCAGCTGAAAGCAATGCAACCTGTTCTACACAATATGGAAGTTTTTTGCATTTGTTGAACATCTCTCTTACATGAAATTAATGTGGAAGGAAATGTATAATACCGACCTCCACAAAAGTATCATACAACTAGTATATACAACTCATGAGCTATAGAGCTTTCAAATCTCATTAACACTCGTGTTCAACCAATCAATCAATCAAACAAACAATCAAACCGTCAATAAATAAATGCACCCTTGGATGCTTTGCATGCAAGTGCTGCATTATATCAGGTTTAACACGATCACGGCATTGGTTTGTACATTTTAAAGCATAAACGCGAATGAGAATTGAGAACAATTATCTTTGAATTGGTCCGTTCCTCATTTATTTACATTTTACATTTGGCAGATGTTTTTATACAAAATCACTTGCAATGCATTCAAGGTACAGATGTTTTATTATCTGTATCAGTACAGTCTGTCTGATGATACAAGTCACATGAGCTGAAAGTATTTATTTAAACTTCAAAATAAATATTAATAAAAGAGAAATATGATGCATACTGAAAGATAAACTGTGTTTAACTGTGTCAAATGCAACCAATCAAGACCAAATATAAACCTAATACTTTTTTTTATGTAACCATGGTAACTTGTCATGGCAATAATGACTGTTGACGTCAAAGCTTAATATATTATGACTTTTCCTGTTCTAAAATCCATTTTCACTCAACACTCAAAATCAGAAATTAATTAGTAATTGTAGCATTTCACTCTTAGTGGTTAATAGAAACAGGCGGTTCCGCACATCTGAACACGGCTGTTCCTACCCTAAGTGTCTATAATGAATACTTCTGAGAATAATGACAGAAAAAAAAGGAGTGCAGTATCTTTCGTAATGATCATCAATGGTTCACCAAGAAGTGAGTTAATATAATGTTTAACGCCATGTACACTGAAGGTTTTCTATAAGGAAAGCAGAATGCATGTTGCTTTCCATTAAAGCATCTTTCTAGTCTGCTGAGAAGATAAAGAAGCTGAAGGTAGATGGTTCCCCAGCCCAAAACCATCAACGTTGACTGGCCTGGGACCAGAAAACCAGCCTATGATGGGATTTTAAGATCTGATCACTTTAAAATTGATTTTATCTTCAAGTATGAAGTTAGCATCCCTCACTATGTATTCTGAGCTGAAGAAATCAGCATTATTTGATCTAACTAAATATTTTGATATATTTGTGCAACTATCAGTTCTAAGATTAAAGGGGCGCTATTATGCTTTTTAACTTTTTCAACTTTAGTTAGTGTGTAATGTTGCTTTTTGAGCATAAAAAAAAGCTGAAAGTCCACTCTAAAAGGAGACACTTTTCAAGAACTACAACAAATGGCTCATTTGGACTACAGCACGCTTCTTCCGGATATTGTGAAATCACAGTGTCACTCATTTAAATAATTCTCTCCCACAGACGAGGCCTGGTTGAGCTGTGCTAGGGAACACGATAGAAAAGAGCTGCTTTAGTAGTGTGTTGTTTCCATGGCGAAAAAGGGGTGTGTCATTTTCTGAACATGCTCTAAGTGGTTCACCAATCACAATGCACTGGGCCAGCTAACCAATCAGAGCACATTTTGTATTTCAGAAACAGGGGCTTCATCGAAACTGGAACTAAACAGAGTGTTTGAGATAGACGGGGAAGATATGTGAAAAAAAATGTGTTTTTGGAACAATCAAGCATGAAAACTTATTTTAGTACACCCAAAAACCAAATCAAGACTTCGTAAAAGGGCATAATAGGACCCCTTTAAGCATTTAATTTAATTTTAGTTTTTTTTTTTTTTTTTTTTTCTCGGAATTGCTCAGTATTGGATATTTATTTGTACAAGCTCATTTACCATATTTTTACATTTGGATTACCTTTTCCATCATCTAATGTGCACTTAAAATTAATATTTAAAGCACTAATAATTGAATAACACTGTTAAGTTACCTTATCTTTTTTCTTATTAAACATGATAATGTTTTGATGCTTTAATTCACTTGTAGCAAATATACATTTAAAATGGTTTATTTTGTTTTATTTAAAATTTATTTAGACATAATATTATAAAAATGTAAATAAAATATTTTGAAAATATACTTTCATATCTGCCATATGTATATACAGGTGCATCGCAATAAATTAGAATGTCATGGTTCATTTATTTCAGTAATTCAACTCAAATTGTGAAACTCGTGTATTAAATAAATTCAATGCACACAGACTGAAGTAGTTTAAGTCTTTGGTTCTTTTAATTGTGATGATTTTGGCTCACATTTAACAAAAACCCACCAATTCACTATCTCAACAAATTAGAATACTTCATAAGACCAATAAAAAAAAAAATTTTAGTGAATTGTTGGCCTTCTGGAAAGTATGTTAATTTACTGTACATGTATTCAATACTTGGTAGGGGCTCCTTTTGCCTTAATTACTGCCTCAATTCGGCGCGGCATGGAGGTGATCAGTTTGTGGCACTACTATTTGCACGTCGATTAGACGTACAGATACGGTCCTGGACCGACCGACGCAATATAGACATGATCTGCACGTCGGGCCGACCTCTCATGTTTGTTGGGTGGGCATTCATGTTGCATATGATAAATAATGGGGAATGAACCATGTCAAACATGCAGGGGAGAAACAGAGGCATAGAGGTTATTTAAAGAGCAGATACAGATTATTTATATTTTTTTAGTTGTGCAAAATAATAAAAAAAATAAATCTGAATAACAGCTTGTGTTTGATCAAAGCTATGGGACAATGATGTAACAGATTTGCTATTGTCAGAAATGGAGGAGACCATAAACTGATCATTTACATGTAGGCATGAGCATTAAACACTCAATCCGACAACCAGTTCACTTAGCCAAACAAAGACGGCTGCAGCCACATTTGCAAATACAATGAGTGGTCAATGGGTAATGGGTACTATGACATGGTATATGGTATATTCAATGGGGATCTTTGAAAGCAAAATTGATCAAATTGCAAACATTGTTCTACCAGAAAGTATAATTTGGTCAACATTTACTCAGCTTTATTTATTGTGGAAGGTTGATGCAAATATGGACAACCCATCTCAGGCAGAAAGTTTTGCATTGGCCATTTAAGATCAGGTCACACAGGAAGTAATCTCAGACACAGGGAAGTAATCTCAGACACAGGAAGCAGTCAATTGTAAGGCATTAACGAAACAGTCCGCAAGTACCAAGCTCTTGAATAAATCAATTCCTTTCTGTTCAGGAACAGGCTTGGATTTATTTTTATTTTTATTTTTTTTTTGTAATATATATATATATATATAAAAATCTTCCTCTCTGCCTGTTGCACTTTTGTCACATTTTGTGGAGGATTATTCTGATTTGAGAAGCAAGTGTGGTTGGAAGTGTTATTAAATGTTGTCCTCCATATTACCAAAGTTGCCCTGTTCCTTAACCATAATCCATCCAACATTCCCTTACCCAAAATATACATTTTGAATACTTTCATTTTTAAACACAGGCCAGTATTTGTTTGTATGCCTTCTGGTTCAACAGAACACTTATCTTCCACTGATTTTATTGTGGATCTCTCTTTTGTTGAGTTCATGAAATGTTCTTCTATTACATTGTTTGACTGGTTTTATCTTTTCAAGAGTGGTGTATTTGTTTGACTGTAATTAATTTTTAATTAGACTGAACTTATGGAGAATTATTTAAAACAAACAAACAAATAAATAAATCAAATTTATTTATTTATTTACTTACTTACTTGACTTACTTATTCATTCATTCATTCATTCATTCATTCATTTACCAGATTTTGTGTAGCAGGTGGACTTATCTGTCTAGAAATTTTAACAGGCTTTGTGTTGAACATCACATGACCTATCTGGAAAACGTGTCTCATTTCATCCACTTGTCAAAGAAGAAGCTAACAGCAGCATAAACTGACGACATCCTTAAAATGTAAAGTAATCAGCTAGCCTAGCTAATGCTTCTATTGTTGCAGTCTTGACTTTAATATCTGAATGCCAGTGAAAAGAAGAAAATGCCTTTGTCAAGACCAACAAAGCTCCAAAAGCAGGACAATCCTAAAAGTGATTTCTGCTGTGTAGCTCCTGAAGATGTCTTGAGTGAAACATTGCCATATTCAGTCTGGCAAATACTGTACAGTGGATAAGAGCAGTGTTTCCCAAAAGCATTGTAACCTAAGCAGATTGTGGAGACCATTGGTGAGACGGTGCTTTTGGGAAATGCAGCTGAAAGCAATGCAACCTGTTCTACACAATATGGAAGTTTTTTGCATTTGTTGAACATCTCTCTTACATGAAATTAATGTGGAAGGAAATGTATAATACCGACCTCCACAAAAGTATCATACAACTAGTATATACAACTCATGAGCTATAGAGCTTTCAAATCTCATTAACACTCGTGTTCAACCAATCAATCAATCAAACAAACAATCAAACCGTCAATAAATAAATGCACCCTTGGATGCTTTGCATGCAAGTGCTGCATTATATCAGGTTTAACACGATCACGGCATTGGTTTGTACATTTTAAAGCATAAACGCGAATGAGAATTGAGAACAATTATCTTTGAATTGGTCCGTTCCTCATTTATTTACATTTTACATTTGGCAGATGTTTTTATACAAAATCACTTGCAATGCATTCAAGGTACAGATGTTTTATTATCTGTATCAGTACAGTCTGTCTGATGATACAAGTCACATGAGCTGAAAGTATTTATTTAAACTTCAAAATAAATATTAATAAAAGAGAAATATGATGCATACTGAAAGATAAACTGTGTTTAACTGTGTCAAATGCAACCAATCAAGACCAAATATAAACCTAATACTTTTTTTTATGTAACCATGGTAACTTGTCATGGCAATAATGACTGTTGACGTCAAAGCTTAATATATTATGACTTTTCCTGTTCTAAAATCCATTTTCACTCAACACTCAAAATCAGAAATTAATTAGTAATTGTAGCATTTCACTCTTAGTGGTTAATAGAAACAGGCGGTTCCGCACATCTGAACACGGCTGTTCCTACCCTAAGTGTCTATAATGAATACTTCTGAGAATAATGACAGAAAAAAAAGGAGTGCAGTATCTTTCGTAATGATCATCAATGGTTCACCAAGAAGTGAGTTAATATAATGTTTAACGCCATGTACACTGAAGGTTTTCTATAAGGAAAGCAGAATGCATGTTGCTTTCCATTAAAGCATCTTTCTAGTCTGCTGAGAAGATAAAGAAGCTGAAGGTAGATGGTTCCCCAGCCCAAAACCATCAACGTTGACTGGCCTGGGACCAGAAAACCAGCCTATGATGGGATTTTAAGATCTGATCACTTTAAAATTGATTTTATCTTCAAGTATGAAGTTAGCATCCCTCACTATGTATTCTGAGCTGAAGAAATCAGCATTATTTGATCTAACTAAATATTTTGATATATTTGTGCAACTATCAGTTCTAAGATTAAAGGGGCGCTATTATGCTTTTTAACTTTTTCAACTTTAGTTAGTGTGTAATGTTGCTTTTTGAGCATAAAAAAAAGCTGAAAGTCCACTCTAAAAGGAGACACTTTTCAAGAACTACAACAAATGGCTCATTTGGACTACAGCACGCTTCTTCCGGATATTGTGAAATCACAGTGTCACTCATTTAAATAATTCTCTCCCACAGACGAGGCCTGGTTGAGCTGTGCTAGGGAACACGATAGAAAAGAGCTGCTTTAGTAGTGTGTTGTTTCCATGGCGAAAAAGGGGTGTGTCATTTTCTGAACATGCTCTAAGTGGTTCACCAATCACAATGCACTGGGCCAGCTAACCAATCAGAGCACATTTTGTATTTCAGAAACAGGGGCTTCATCGAAACTGGAACTAAACAGAGTGTTTGAGATAGACGGGGAAGATATGTGAAAAAAAATGTGTTTTTGGAACAATCAAGCATGAAAACTTATTTTAGTACACCCAAAAACCAAATCAAGACTTCGTAAAAGGGCATAATAGGACCCCTTTAAGCATTTAATTTAATTTTAGTTTTTTTTTTTTTTTTTGACTAGTTTTATTGCAGGTTTTTCCATCCCAGTTGGTGAAGATATGCCAGCCTTTTATCTCCTCCACAACTGACCCTTTGCAAAGACCCACTCCTCTTATACCATTACTACGTCCGACAAGCCATGGCGCTGTCACACCACACATTCTCACGCAGTGAAAAAACACACTGCGGAGCAAAGAGAAAACTGACAACTCGCCAACAGACAGGTTACTTTTGGAATGAAACAACATTTCAGTTATTTTTAAGAAATGCAAACAATAAATAGCATGTTGTGGCTCTTTAATGTGTCATAACAGATCGCTGTAGTGCTTCAAGCGGCACGTGAACCGAACATCTCTTCCTTATTACAAGTTATAGCACAAAATAAACATGAGTGAACACCAACGGTATCTTGTTTCAACCACGGAAAGACGTCAATATACACTATTTTTCAAGTTCAAGTCCCCCAACGTTAATCAACTCTCCTGTCTGCTGATTTCTTTGTCGGACAAAATGGCAGATTCAGCGTTATAACTGGTCAGGTCACCTGTCAATCAAGCTCCAGGGGAAGGGTAAATTTGAAACAAATGTACAAACATTGTTCCTTTAGGCGAACAACAGCTTGTTACTGGGGCAGTATATGCAACAGGACAAATTGGTACCACATATACCAAGGCATAAATTTGTGACAAGATGTTGTTTCTCAGAATAAATTTTAAAAAAAAAAGGTACAGAGCTGTCACTTGGACGTCACAATACCCTTTCAAAATGTACTAATATGTACCATTTAGGTAAAATGATGCACCCCGTGGGGGTAAATAAGGTACACCTGTGTACCTTTTGAAAAAATACTGTCCCAGTGACAATGTTTGTACTTTTTTTTCTGAAAGTGTTTACAATTTTGAGATGAAGAAATACATTCATTGTCAATATGAAGTCTACAAACCAATTAGATGAGTTTTACATTTCAATGAGGTGAGCAACAATAATTCAACATAACTTTGAGTGAAAATATGTCAAATAATTGTTGGAGATGTCATTTCCATGCTGCAAGAGACAATTTGTTGTTTCATCATGTTTTGCTCTTTGTTGGATCAGGACTGGTTTACATGCAACAAAGACACAGAGTAATATAAAAATAGCAAAAGCAAATCAAGATGAAGAAATTACCAAAGGGGTGCAAATGGAGTTGCTCATTTTCAAGCTTTTTTTTGCATCTATGTGGAATTTATTTAATTTGCATCAAAGTTGTACTTGTTTTAGTTTGTTTTACAATGGCTAAATGTTCAACAGCTTGTACTCTGAGGCCAGATGAGGAGATGAAGGTCATTTAATTTCATGTCTATTTGTCACTACATTTCCAGCAATAATAACTTGTGATTATAAAATATTTTAGTCATACCACCCATTCTTGGTTTCCACCCACTTGTGAGTTTTATTAATTCAGCTCTATTAAGTAACATGAACTGCAATGAAAGTTAAGGTAATCATGATAAATCATTGGGTTGTTTACTCATAAAATAACTATATATAACCGCCCAGCCGACTGAATGTGAGGCAGCTCAACTAATTGAGCGGATTTGTAATTTGCAAAGTTTAGATGGCTTCATAACAAAGTCATTATTACAGGCTGTGCTTTGAGAAACCGTTTGACTTTATCACTCATAAATCTCACATCACAATTTAGAAAGACAACATCACGTCATGCTCTTTTCCTCAGCCAAACATAGAAGTGTTCAGATAGGTGTTATGCTCAGTTCCCATAGGATATTAAACACTCTCATTACGCATATTTTATGTAGAGATCATAAGTTCCCTTAATTGTTGGAAAGTAATTGGTTGCTAAGCAACTGTTTAAACTGTTCCCTCTCGCTGGTGTTATTTTGGGTCTCGGTGCACACGGGTTACTGAAGTGACTCATACTCACTATATTAAATTATATTTACCTATTAGGTCAGTCTGAGTTAAGAGACTATACTGCTCTCGGTGACTGTGACCGTAATTAAAGGCCTGTTAGAATCATCCATATGTGAAAGCATGACATGTGAATGCTTGAGTCACTTAACATGTATCTTTAGTGATAATTGTGTTGAAATATAATTTGCAATGGAAGCAAAGCCCTGATAATGGAATCTCATTTTATAATATCACATAATACTGTATTGATACTAATAAAAAAAATATAAAGCACATTTATGTAATTATGAAATATTTGCTTATAAGATGTTGCATTACAGTTAATGATCTAGGCTTGTAAAAGATTGTTGGCTTAACCGCACAAGTGTGGATTCATGTCTTGATCAAGTTGAACCAGTTGTAAGTGGACTGCAAGGAAGCCGTTCTAAACTGGTTTCACACTTAAAGGAATAGTTCACCCTAAAATTAACATTTGCAGAAAGTTAACTCCCAAGTTTGTTTCTTCATCAGATTTGGAGACATGTAGCATTCCATCACTTGCTCACCAATGGATCCTCTGCAGTGAATGGGTGCTGTCAGAATGAGAGTCCAAAGATATGATAACAAAAAAAAAAACATAACTATAATCCACACCATCAATGAATGCTTTGAGAAGCCAAAAGCTGCATGTTTGTAAGAAACAAAACCATTATTAAGAAATTTTAAATTTCTTTTTTTTTACATTTTTTACACAAACTGTTGCTAAAATGAGTAGATAATCCTTCATAACACTTCCTCCAGTGAAAAAAGTGATCTGGTCTGAATCAGGTGAGAAGTATGCACAGATCAAGCACTGTTTAGAAGCAGGGATGTAATGATTGACTCAACTGACGATGCAATACGATTCACGATACTGATTTCATGATACAATCTTCTCCCAAATGAGTATTTTTTTTGTGTTGCGGTACTCTTGTGAATGTGCAGCGGAGACTGACATGGAAGAGAATTATTCTTTAATAAAATCATTATTTTTTTATTTTCTTTGCGCACAAAAAGTATTCTCATAGCTTCTTAAAATTACGGTTGAACCACTGATGTCACATATTTTAACAATGTCCTTCCTACGTTTCTGGGCCTTGAACATGGTAGTTGCGTTGCTGTCTATGCAGTGTCAGAAAGCTCTCAGATTCCATCAAAAATATCTTAATTTGTGTTCTGAAGATGACCAAAGGTCTTACAGGTTTGGAACGACATTAGGGTGAGTAGTTAACGACAGAATTTTCCTTTTTGGGTGAATAATCCCTTTAATTCGCACCGGTAGTGACGTCATGGCTGTCGCCGGCCAACGAGTTGGTGTTTTTCTATGTATGCTTCAGACACGGGTCACGACGAGGCGTTCCCCAATAGCGACCCCTAGAGGACGCAGTGTCTCGTTCCCTACTCAGGGAACCATGGTTACATAAGTAACCTGAGACGATTTGTTTATGCAGCTTTTGACTACACAAGATGGTAATTAATGAACTGGAGTGTTGTGGATTACTTGTGGATTATTGTAATATTTTTATCTTAAGGACATTTAAAAATCAAGTTATTTTGTACTTTTACTAAAATATTAATAATCATAATAATCATAATGAACTAATGACTTCCTGGCCAAACGTTAAGCCCAGGGGTGTCTAGTCCTGCTTTTGGAGGGCCAGTGTCCTGAGTTTAGCGCCAAATCATTTTCCTGAAAGTTTCTAATGAGTCTGAAGTCCTTGATTAGCTGGTTCAGGTGTGTTTAATTAGGTTGAAGCTGAACTCTGCAGGATAGTTGCACTCCAGGAACAGGTTTGGACACCCCAGTTTAGACAGTCAGCCAACATGAATATTAAAATCACAAAGAATAAGACTGTTATAAGTAGGCAAAATATTAAACATTAGGAAATTTGTGAATAAGGTAAATAATAAATTCAGCAGACTTATAAATAAATACTACTTTCTAAAACAGTTTGATTGGATACACAGCCTTGGAGATCAACAACAAAAGACATAAGACATTTATTATACCTTATAAACCTATTAATTGTGCTATCCAAACTATGCATGATTTCTTAGATTTTATTATTTGAATTTAGCATTGTTTTCATTGTTATCAGAACACATTTGCCACCCGTTTCAGGGTCACTTTGGATAAGGTGTCTGACAGATAAATGAATAATAAGTAATGTCTTTCACAATGGTGTTGAGCTCTGTGCAATTGCTTATTTCTGTATTATGGCTTCTGTCATCATATTGATAAATTAGGAATGACAACAAATATTCTAAAGCACAGTATCACTGAACCAAGGACCAACTGATTGATTGAGTTAGTTATTCAACATTATCAGCTTTAACTGCTGATCAAACCTGTGTAGCTTTTTTCAAATACATCAGAGTTTGAGCCGAAGCCTGACTTCGGAGTTTCTGTTCGATCTCTACTCTGATTTACTCCTCTATTTCAGAGGCAGCTCATTTCACAGACAGACAGACACACTGGCATTCTGGTGTAGAGATCTTGAGATGCATTGATCCCTCTAATGATTCAAGCTGTTCAGAGCCAGCAGGAACACAGAGCCACAGCGCTGGACTCCCTCCGCAGGCGTCACAGCTGCCATGAGCTTCGGCTGATATGCTGCGTGTGCTGTGTTTTCTCAAAGCACATCATATTATGTAAGTTGTGTAACAAGTTAAAAGGCACTTTCCATCAATAAAGTGTTTTTTTTTTTTTTTGTTCTTCTCTCAAATGATCATCAGCCTCACCAAGTGAAACTAAATATTTAAAGAGATTCTTCATATGCAACTCTGTTTTGGTGAAGGGGTTGCAGGGTTTACAGTTTAAAATAGATTTTATTTAATGTGTTTTCTGCCAAAATTATGAATGCTTGTTTACACCATGGGGGGAAAAAAAGTAAAAAAAGTAACTTTTGTACTTTGTTACTTAATTTGGAGTGGGAGTGGGAAGTGTGGGGTGGGGTGGGGTGGGGGGAGGGGAGTAATAACTACGATAAAGTAAAAAAAAATAAAAAAATCCATGACCAATAATAAAAAGAGATTAAAAAATGCATAAGTTATTTTATCTGAATTTAATATGCCTCAACATGCTTTGTATATAAAATAACTTTTTGACACCAGAATGGGACATCTCGTCTTTGAAAGGAAAGGTAATGGGATGAAGTAACAGGGTCAGGAAAGAGTGGGAAACAACTAAAGTGAATAATGTTGAGACAAGGCAGCCTGAGGGTGTGAATACAGACATTTGATGTACAGATATAGTAGTTTTTACAGAATCCAAATGTATCAGTACTGTTGGAATATGCAAGTTGTCCTTGAGATGGGCAGGGTTTCTGAGAATTGATTTAAGGTGGAGTCTGCTCACAAACCAAGACTTCTCTGTCACTCAAGGGCCCTTCAGTGTTTCTCTTTAATGGTCTTTTGTAGAACATGCATACTTTAAGAGCAAAACAGCAATGATGAAGTGTTTAGAGGTCTTTGTCTTACGTGCTTCAACAACTCCTCTAAGGTTGTCTGAATCATCTTTTTTATATTGAACCAGCTTATTGGTGAAGTAAAAGTCATATATGGTTCCTTCAAAATCTTATTTTTTAATAAGGTTACCTGATGATACAAGTGTACAGTAGACAATGAGTATGAATTATATATAATGAACTCTTTTCACAGACTTTAGTGACACATTTCTACAGTTATTAACAATGTAAATCTAGTGAGGTTTTTAATATTTTCATTTAAAACACTGTACTATGTTCTATAGCCTTGGCATCAAATTTCATAAAACTAGTTAATGCTGCTGTGTGAGGGATTCATGGCAAATTTGACATTTCCCTTAATTTCTCTCATGTGTGTGTTTGTGTTTGTGTGTGTGTGTGTGTGGGGGGGTGGGTATCGGGTTTAGATCTATAAGATTTTTTATTTACTTTTACTCATTTAGCTATGGAAGCCTTTTTCTGCCACTGAATAAAAATTGGAAGATAAAAAAAATAAAAAATACACATTTTACCGTTATTTTCGTAGCTGAGGCATTAAGGTGTGTACCTATACAGAAATGGACTGTTAACATGGAAACTAGAGATGAAATCAGACAAGAAGCTTGAGTTATTATCAGCCCTCAGATCTCATGTAGTGTCGAACACTCTGTTATCAGACCTTGAAGTGTGTCGACTGTCAAAGGTGGAGCGCTTGTCTTTTCTTATATGCCGCATGTGTCACCATCACAGACAAAATCGAGCATATTTTTGACTCGTAGCCCAGCACAAATCCAGCAACACCCAGCGTGAGGGTTGGCAGGAACACTCGGATCCCGCTGAGCTTGGGGATGTTCATATAGGCATGCGGTCTCCCATTCCAGCCTCGCTGACATGTCTGTCTATTTTAGCGTGAGCGGTTTATTTGAAGGGACAGTGATTCTGTCCATTCAGCTTCTACCTCAGTGAACTCTCAATGCGTTCAAGAAGTGGAAAAAAAAATTGTGTGCCACTAAATCCTCTCCCATCCTTCATGTCAAACTATCAAAGTTCTTTTAAAGGCTTGGGAAAATAAACAAAAAGATTTGTGCATTGTCAATTTGAATGTCTTTTAGCTTCTAAAATGCTGACAAAATAGACTTTTAGCAGATATAGACAACATTCTTGTAAAAGTCTTGCTCTTTCAGGAAAACAGAACAATAAACATTCATGACTCATCTTGCATTCAGGGACGCGTGCAGTCTTTTGTCCAATCAAATGCTCTGTTGAATGAGAAAGCTCTGCCCCCTAATCCATCTGCCTCTAACAATTACAAGTAGCAAATCATGGTTCACTGTTGTAACGTAAACTACAGTGTAACAATGTCATTTTATTGGTAAAATATAAAAACAAATCTACATTAAAAATCAGGTTAAAGTAAGTTTCCTTACAACAAGAAATAGCCGTTTTGTAAATTTAGGTATGGGTTAGGCATTTTTATTCAGGAAGGACACATTAAAGATTTCCATTTCAAATAAATGCTGTTCTTTTGAACTTTCTATTCATCTCTCAATCCTGAAAAATAAAATGTATCACGGTATCCAGCACAACTGTTTTCAACATAATAATCAGAAATGTTTCTTGAGCAAATTTGCATATTATAATGACTTCTGAAGGATCATGTGACACTGAGGACTGGAAGCATAATGCTGAAAATCCAGCTATATATCACAGCAATAAATTAAATTGTAAACATACATTTACATAGAAAACACCTTGCTTATTTATTTATTTATTTACTTAGAATAAATGCACCCTTGGTGAGCACAAGAGACTTCTCTTAAAAACATTAAAACATTTTAGTGAATGAATGGTACTGTATATGAAGAATGTGGGTCCCATATGGGAGTTCACAGAAGAAGATTTTCAGCAAATAACTTCTAACTGTTCCTCACACAAAGTCATATGACTTCACAAGACTTAGAATCTAGATGCAAGTTGCAGGGACCAATATGATGGAGCTTTTCTTTTTCTTTTTGGAGTGATTTTTATTTATTTATTTTTTCCTCTACTAGATACTGATGAAAATAAATTGAGAGCAAATGGTTTATGCTTCTGGTTTCTGAGAAGAATTCTACTTATCTTTTGTTTTTTTCTGGAAAAAATCTCAACAACATACTGATTTGGCAAGATTACAAAGACAACATTCAAATATTAGAGATCTGAAAGATTCAAACGCTTTGGGAATGCGTCTGTGTGACCACGCTTTGAATCACATGTGAAATCAATCCAATGGAATGGTGAGACGTCACGGGTGGGCTGACGTAGAGACCAGAAAGCTTAAAAGCTCATCCGAAACAAGAAACAACATCCAAAACAACAGCGTTAGCTTCTGAAAAGTTGAAGCAAGTCACTCACAGGGATGCAGGAAGTATGGCAACGAGATGCAGCGTCAACGACAATGCCCACGCCACCATACTGACAAATGCCTGTCTAGTGTGAAACCATGGCGAGCACAGCTAAGACAGATACCACACTTCTCCTGGCCTCAAGCACCACGAAAGAAACATGTACCAATGGGTTTCGCCCCCAATGACTGACCACCCAAAGGGACATGGTAAGCAGCTATGGCTGCCACAAACACTCTAAAGGTGGAGGGGGTCAAACCTATTGAGAATCGTTCCTGCAGGAACTCCAGATCTGAACCAACCTGGCAGTTAACTGGGACCAGCTGACGATTTCCACACCATGAAGTGAACACAACCCACTTCAAGGAGTACAGTTTCCTTGTCAAGGGAGCTCTGGACTGGAGTATGGTCTCAACAACCTCAGTTGAGAGACCGAAAGCTATGAGTTTCCACAACTCCGGATGGGGGTGAAAGATGGTGCCCCCCGCCTGAGAGAGGAGATCCTGCCCTGATGGGAATCTCCCATGAAGAGACTTAAGAAGGGCTACCAGGTCATTGGCTACGTCTGTACCATATCATCCTGTCCAAGAGGAGCTGGATGTGTGAGGGAGAACCAGAGGGGACAAAGTGAGGTCTCTCGAGACGCAAACAACTCCAATTGAGCCTGGCAGAACACCCTCCAGATCTGCTCCACCACAGCAGAGTGGAGTCTCCATTCCCCGGACCTCAGCCCCTGTCTCGACAGGAAGTCTGCTCCCATATTGAAGTGCCCAGAGATGTACACCCCTTGGGCCTACAGAAGGATCTGGCGTGCCAGCTTTTCTTTTGTGAAGGGGACGCGAGCGTAGACCCCCCTGGTGGTTGATATAAGAGACCACCACTGTGTTGTCCTTACAAACCAGCACATGATGGCCTCTCAGGTCTGGGAGAAAGGCCAGCATCTCCAGGAAATTCATGTGCCACGTGAGATGGTGACCTCCCCATGACTACCGTGAGGATCGACTCGATCTGAGTAGGAGACAGACGTGCCTGCATCATGGTCAAATCCCACACTATGCCTAGATAAGTGGTCCTCTGTACTGGAGAAAGCACACTTTCCTTTGCGTTTATTCTTAACCCCAACTCTTTCATGTGGGCAAGAAAGACATCTCGATGACGAACCGCCATCTGCTCCGACTGAGCTAGTACCAACCAATTGCTGATATAAATCATTATGCAGATGCCCTGGAGTCGCAGACTCAACTTGCCAGAGCAGCATCCACACATTTGGTGAAAGTGCGGTGTGAGAGTGCAAGGCCGAATGGAAAAACCTGATGTAGGTATGCTTCGCCTCGAAAGCAAACCTCAGGAACGTCCTGTGTTGAGGAAGGATGGATACGTGGAATTATGCATCTATTTTAGCTTACACAGATCTAGAATATGATTCAACTCCCCATCCTTCTTCGGAACGATGAAGTACCGGCTGTAGAACCCGGACTCTATGTCGAGACCACCTCAATGTCCTCCTTCCTCAAGAGAGTGTCTACTTCTTGTTCCATGACCACAGCCTGCACGGGGCCCACAGAGTGGGAAACACCCCATTGAACCGAGGTGGACGAGACTTGAACTGAATTCTGTAGCTTCTTTCTACAGTGTGCAGGACCCATTGAGACACATTTGGCAAAAGCTTCCAAGCTGCCAGATAGACTACTAAGGGAATCAGTCTCTCGAGACTGACCTCTGGTGTACTTAGAGCGGCTAGCTCCTTGCCCTGAAGCGGAGGACTGGCAGGGGATGGCCGATCTAGCTGCTCTGGAGACATCCTTGGAGGTAGCGATCCCCCTGCTACGTTTCCGGGCAGATGCTGAGAGATGCGCTCGCTGGAGACTGCTGTGCCCTGAAGCACGACGGTTGGATCTCCTGAAGGCACTGAGGAGAGATGGGCACCGTATGATGAGGTGTACACCGCTCTTCCCCAGAGTGGCCTGCCATCAGAAGTCCTGACGCACTTATGTCAGGACTTTTTGGCCAAAATCTTTCTTGTTGAAGATGACGGTCCTCAGACCCGTCATCTCCCTTGAAGACTTCGACCTGGTGCGCGAAGGGGGAGGGGTGTGTGAGTGGTGACGCTCTGTTTTTGGACTTCTTGATCCGAGGAGCTGGTACACGGCTGGGGCTGCTCCCGTCTAGCAACCCCCTTACAGCGGCGAGAGAGAAAGCACTGGAATACCGCCGCTTGTTTCCTGGCCTCCTGGAACCTGTCGACGACTGCATTGACAGCATCACCGAACAGGCCAGAAAGCACTAGCGGGGCGCTTATCTTTAAGGCGCTTATCTTTCAGCTCAGGCAGGGTCAGCCACAAATGTCTTTCCATGGCCATGTCTTTCCGAAGCGACTGGTATGCCTGCAGCATCACCATGGTGTGCAAGCAAGCGCCAGCCTGACCCGCCGCCGTGTACGCCTTACCCACCAAAGCCGAAGAAATCCAAAGCGGCTTGGTGGTTAATGCCAGGGCCTTGAGGGACGATGCACCGCCGGGAGAAAGATAGCTCGCGAGCATCTCTTCAACCGTCTCTTCGGTGCCTTCCTCATCCCCCTCCACGTGTTTCCGGACCCTGAAGCGGTTCAATTGACGCAGATCTAAAATGGGACGCAACCCTCCAGCCTTCTTTGCAACGATGAAGTACCGGCTGTAGAACTCGAACTCTGTGTCGAGAGGAGGGACCACCTCGATGGGTCCTTCCTCAAGAGAGTGTTTACTTCTTGTTCCATTACCAGAGCCTGCTTGGGGCCCACCAGAGTGGGAATGACCCTGTTGAAATGAGGCGGAGGAGAGCCAAATAGACACATTTGGCAGAAGTTTCCATGCTGCCAAATAGTCTACTAAGGGAATCAGTCTCTCGAGACTGACCTCTGGTGTACTTAGAGCTGCTAGCTTGGTGCCCTGAAGCAGATGACTGGCAAGGAACGGCCGATCTAGCTGCTCTAGAGACCTCTGATGTGGTAGCGAGCCTCCCAGTACCGCTACATTTCCAGGCGGAGACTGAGAGAACCGCTCGCCAGAGACTGCTGCGCCCTGAAGTACCGTGGGTGGCAGGATTGGCAGACCGATCTCCTGAGGGCACTGAGGAGAGAAAGGCACCGTATGATGAGGTGTACACCGCTCTTCCCCAGAGTGGCCTGCCATCAGAAGTCCTGACGCACTTATGTCAGGACTTTTTGGCCAAAATCTTTCTTGTTGAAGATGACGGTCCTCAGACCCGTCATCTCCCTTGAAGACTTCGACCTGGTGCGCGAAGGGGGAGGGGTGTGTGAGTGGTGACGCTCTGTTTTTGGACTTCTTGATCCGAGGAGCTGGTACACGGCTGGGGCTGCTCCCGTCTAGCAACCCCCTTACAGCGGCGAGAGAGAAAGCACTGGAATACCGCCGCTTGTTTCCTGGCCTCCTGGAACCTGTCGACGACTGCATTGACAGCATCACCGAACAGGCCAGAAAGCACTAGCGGGGCGCTTATCTTTAAGGCGCTTATCTTTCAGCTCAGGCAGGGTCAGCCACAAATGTCTTTCCATGGCCATGTCTTTCCGAAGCGACTGGTATGCCTGCAGCATCACCATGGTGTGCAAGCAAGCGCCAGCCTGACCCGCCGCCGTGTACGCCTTACCCACCAAAGCCGAAGAAATCCAAAGCGGCTTGGTGGTTAATGCCAGGGCCTTGAGGGACGATGCACCGCCGGGAGAAAGATAGCTCGCGAGCATCTCTTCAACCGTCTCTTCGGTGCCTTCCTCATCCCCCTCCACGTGTTTCCGGACCCTGAGAGAAGGCACTGGATCTGGCAGGTGAGGAAGAAGAAAGGGACCTGCCCGTCTTCATTCCCTCTGCCAGATCCACTTGCGAACTCCACGATTGGAGCCGCCGCTCTGGCAGAGGCAGGACCCAAACCGCGAGGAATGCTGGCGAGAGCATCCTCCTCTAAGAGCGCTCTCCGGGAGTGGAGCATACACATCGACAGACGAACGATCTCTCCCTCGAGAGCTGACCGAGCATGTTCCGATCCCAAACAAGTGACACACAAACTGTGTGTATCCCCACCCGTAATGAAGCACGGGAAGGGAGGAACACACAGTCTGAATGCCTGCTTGTCTACCTTTTTATCTTTGCCTGTCATAGTACTCAGATTCAAAGACATACAACAGTAAATAAGACAATTCACACATAGAGCTCTTACTGAACAACAGAAGCTGCCGCTGTCTCCACCGCACATGCTTTTATGCTTCCTGGTCGCTACGTCATCTTCCGTTGGAAGCATTACACGTGTTTCAGAGCATGGTCACGCAGAAGCGTTCCCAAAGCATTCTCCGATGCAGCATGAGTTCCTGAAGGGGAACTCAAACATTTTCATCACAATTTACCCAGATCAAATGATCTGACCTGCTCTCCACATTAGTTTTATAGCACTGTACTCATGTCAGTCATTGACTCATATTTGTGTCTTGTTTATGCTTCCTTTTTATTTTCTCCGTTATTATTAAAAAAATGGTACTTGAATGAAACATAACTGAGATTAACTTCACATGAACTTTGAAAGAGCAACATCTGAGCAATGTAATTGGTTACACTTTATTTCGATAGTCCACTTTAGATATTCTATTAACTATAAGTAACTTTGTAACTACATGTCAACTACATGTCAACTAATTCTCATTAATTTGCAACTACATGTCTACTAACTCTCAGAGTAGACTGTTAGGGTAGGTTTAGGGTTAGTAGAATAAGTTGACAAAGAAAGTGTTAGAAGATATTAAGCAGACAGTCTACTAATACTCTACTAACTGCTAGTTGACATGTAGTTGCAAAGTTACTTACTGTTAATAGAATGTCTAAAGTGGACTATCTAAATAAAGTGTTACCATGTAATTTTCCTCTGGGCAAATCTACTCGTGCAGAATAAATCGACAGATGAGTTGAGGAGAAGGAAACATCTGAATGACGTGACATCAAACAGGACTCATCCCTTTAGTGTTTACTAATGTGCCCTTCAACCTCTTCAATCTCATCTGAGTGACAGTGTGTGTATTCAGCACACACACACACAGACCCTGTGGCCATTTCATTTGGGCATAAAAGCCATCACAGAAGGGATGAATGGAGCACGAGTTGAGGTTGAACGCCACAGGAAGTCAAGCTCTCTGCTGATTTCTTCATTAACATGAAGTGTGTTGATTATGAGCCTCGTCAGCTCTTTCTAAACTTCACAGGTGTCAGTGTGACTAGCAGCCTGAGGACACAGAAACACACTTTCATCTGTCACTATCACCACACACACACACACACACACACACGTCTACAAAGGCAGTCAGATTTCACATCTCAGTACTTGAGAACAGAGGTGCAATGTGTTTACTTTATCTCATTAGGTTAATATGTATGTATGATTATGATTATGATTAATATGATTAGGTCAATATGTATGCAATTAAAGATGGAAATCAACACAACTATTCAACATGCTGCTAAAAACAATTGGTACAAAGAATAATAATATAAAAAAAAACAGCAACTGTAGTTATTATCTATGAATACTAAAAAAGGGGGAACCATACATTTTTGTAACAGTTATTCTTAATTGTTTTCATACTACTTATACTGCTTTACAATAACATGACAATAAAACAAAATAAATATGAAAACACATGATACAAGTTTTTTTTCACAATATTTTCTTGTTGTATTATTATTTTTTTTTCATAAACTGTGACTATGTTTATATTAATTGCTAATTGGTTAACTGTAAGTTATCTTAACATATGGTGAAAATTGTAGAAGGTGTAACATTGGATTGCACATTATTTTACCATATAATATTGTCAAACTCTTAGTTAATAGTTAATGTTTTCCTTAATGTAAAGTATACTAAACAGAATTATGGGTGTGTTGTTTACTGTAAAAAAAAACAAAAAAAAAACAGGTACCTGTTACCATCTGTACATCTGTTACCATCAAAAACAAAACTAATCCACTGCATCCTCAGTGGCTCTGATGTCGGGAGACAATGAATACTCTTATATCTAACTACAAAATATCTGCATTGCTTACAATATGTTGAGTGCTTCTCAATACTGAAATTGATGCTCCGTCCTCCAGCCGGTGACATGGAAACTGATCAAACCCAGCCATCTTGAAGGGCATCTCAATTTTCTAATTGCACCATGAGGAGGCGCGGAACAAGGAGTGCGGAAGCTTCTTGAGGAGTCATGAGCAAGGATTTCTTCACATCCCAACGATAATTACCCATTGTTGTTGCTACAGATGCTCTAGTGCAAAAAACAAAAACAAAATGGCAGACAGCGTACAACTGGCTGAGAGCAGAAATATGCTAATACGAGACAGTCAGTGGTCGTGGGCAGGTTGTTTAGCTTTTGGGGGGATTAAAAAAAAGAGTGAATGGATTTGTATCATTGTAGGGTGGTTGTGTCTATACACTGCCAAGACACATTTATCAGCAAACACCATGTATGTGCAAAAAAAAAGTGTAAACAGAGAACAAAGATATAAATATAAATATACACAACCTGATGTTTCAAAGCATTAATCACAATAATGATGACTAAAGTTGTGATTTATGTCATAATTCTGATTTTTTTTTTCAATTCTGAGTTTATATCTCACAATTCTGTTTGTTTGTTTATTTATTTATTTTATTTTTTTGTGACAAATTGCAATAGCAGGTGAAAAAGTGAGAATTATAAGATTAAAAGTCATTATTTAATTTAAATTTTTTTTTTTATTTGATTTAATTTTTTTTTATTTTAAAAATGAGATAAGAGACACAAAGTCAAAATTCAGAGAGAAAACAAAAAAACACAAAACATGACACTATTAAGAATGACTTTCACAAAACTTTCACAATAAGTTTGCAGATTTTCATGACTGTGGGAACCCTATAATCACTGATAGAAACAGAAGAGAGCTGCAGTGATTTGGATGATTGACAGCTCTAATCTAGTCTTGATGTGCCCTAGTGAGCAGCCTTATAGCTCTCCCATGTCCCTAACTGGCTTCACTCGATCTGGTCTTAAAATACAGAGGACAGGTATTTCTTCAATCAGCCAGATATGCGTGACAAGTGCTGTATGATTGGTACAATCTGTTTCTCATAGCAGTTGTCATCTCATTGTTCTGGAGAGTCAGATGGTTACATAAGCGCATTAATATAAGATCCAGATGCCCACTGTTTCTCAGTACGCTGTTATTTTTTTCCCTTCTCATAATTGGCTCCTGTCAAAGTGTCAGACCAAGCTCATTGTAGACAATAGGACAGAACAAGTTTGGCCCTTATTAACCGAGTCCTGCCGAGCGGGCCAAGAGATTAGTCAACAGGAGGAGTCGTCTGTTCTCTGAGTGTCTCTTGTTATTTCTCAATAAGCAAGACAGAAATATGACTAATGAGCTGAATTTGAGCACATGCACAACAGACTGATGTGATGGGGCGTGAAGACACAGCGGGATCAGTGTATGGACACACCTCAGAAAAGGAGAACAGAAACTCTTTATTTTATTTCCATTGTTATATGTGATGTATGTACACTTTTTGAAAAATAGTACTTATTACAGAAATAATATACTTTTGAATTGAGTGTAATATTTGCAGACACTTAATTGCATGTTAATTGCAATTAAATGAAAATGTATTACGGTCTAAAATTATATTAAATGCAATTAGCTGGACTTTGGAGTGTTTTTTTTTTATCCACTTTTTTTCATAACTTAATAATTTCATAATTACTTCTATTGTCTTTGACATATTAAAATGTACTGCTAAATGAACAGCCAAGCACTTATGGTAAACAAAATATATATTTTAATGTCACTTTAAATACACATTTGTAATGAAGTTGCAATTGAATACATTTAAAATATGTTAACTTTAAATGTAATATCAAATAAAAAAAAATACAGGTAAAATTAAAATCAAGTTCTTTGCATGTGCTTTAGTATGTTAGTCAACACATCAAAATAAGTTTATTTAATTAAAACATGACAACATTTTATTAAACAGTGATTTGAAATGTATTTTAAATTAAGACTTTTTTATTTGATTTTAATTATTAAAAAGTGAACTTTTTAAACAAGTATACTTATGTTGTCTTAAAAATTGTGACTTATTTCATTAATATATTACCTAAGATTTGAAATACATTACAAGTGCACATGTGATATTAAGCATACATTTTTTTTCACATGGGCTTACTTAAAATAGTGATAACAGTAAATGATGCATAATTGCAAGCAACTAACCCTAAACAAACATTATCCTACAGTAAGTACATATTGTTAGATAATATTACTCAGTACTTAATTGTACTATATAATTGCATTGTAACAATGATCACTTAAAATAAAGTACAATTGAAAAGTGTTCAAAGAATAACTCACTCAGAAATGAGAATTATTATTTACTGTTATTCCAACAAAAAAATAAAAAATTAAATAAATAAAAAAAACAAAATAATCATCCAGCCATCATTCAGTATCAATTTAGAGGACTTGGAACATAAAGTCATATGCATCACTTTGACTGTATTTCTCGTCTTTATTGTCCCTTTTCTGGAGCCTGACAGACATAGCCTCATGAACCGCTACTGTATGAAGAAGAACTTTCATGTCTGAGCAAACCATTCCTTTAATGAAATAGAAATGCCAGTGAAAACTGCAGAGTGTCCAGGAGGGCAGGTGGGCTGCCACGCTCTATAGGACGTTATTGGATCAAGCTGTTATGCATTAGGTGGCAAAAATGTAGATTCTGTCCAACAAGTATGTTGCCGTAAAGCAAAATGAATGAGATCTTTGTAGTTAATGTGCGATTCATGTTTTCCAACACCACATACTATCAGAGGATTTGTTTTTTTTTCTCTAGTCAGGTCTCCTGTAGGCTCTCCTGTACAGATGGCTTGTAAAGAAAACAGCACGCTACCCCGTAATCGTATGTGCAATAAATGCTGCTGGTTAAGACCCCGTGGATTGACTACAGATGGCACTTCAGTTTCAACACCTCCAATCTAATGAATGAGTGCAAAACTATCAATAATTTTTACTCTCAGTCTCATAGCAGTGCAAATACACTTGTGTGGTGTTGTCTGTGTAAACTGTGCACAACTACAGTGCATATTGAGTGAATAAGGCTCAATGATGACATAAGTGATGGTCAATGGCATGCTTTGCCCTTTGTATCCAGTCCTGGGCAGTGGAAGTGGGCATCTGTTGTTTTGGAATGGTTCACTGTTGCACATAATTTGGATACCAGATCTGATATTACCGGCATAATGCAGCAGCGACCGTGGAGAAAGATCATTGTGTTCGAGTCACTGAAGCACTGATATATGTGCTAGACAACACTATAATTATAATATAGCTAGGTCTAAATCTGGAGTATATATTGTCATATCACCAACTTGCTCTATTGTAAAGCAATAAGGCATTATAAACATAACAGTAAAATGTTCTGTAAAGCTGCTTTGAACAATGTGTATTATGAGAAGCACTATACAAATACAGAATACACAATCATTCAATTTGTAATTAAATTTTAGTAGCTATAGTTGTGCAGTATATTTTATAATTAAATGTCAAAATGTAAACACGATATCAAGTCAGATGAAAACAACAGAAATTGTCATAAAGTTCTGCACAAATCATGAATTATCAATACAAAAACAACCATCTTATTTTAATATCTTTATAAAATACAAATGAGTTTTTAATAAGGGTTTAAACATGGCTATTGATGGTGCTGAACACACATGATAAGGTAGACTTACAGCAACAGCACTTAACAGTAATTGATCTGACAACCTGAGGGTGAAGAAGGTCAATAATATATTACGGTGATAAACCTAGGGCCTTGTAAAGTATTTTAGAACAGGAGGCCAGCGTAGAGATGCAAATACTGCGGTGATGTGTGTATACTCAGTTGAAGGGAACATGTAGTGACATGGTAAGTAAAGATTTACTGAATAATTTATGTGTGTGTGTGTGTGTGTGCGCGTGTGTGTGTCTGTGTGTGTGTGTGTGTGTGTGTGTTTGTGTGTGTGTGTGTTTGTTTGTGTTATTTTGACAGATTTCAAAAGTGTTTTTTATTTTTTATTTTTTTTCCGCAGGCAGTCACCAGTTACCGCCAGTAATATGTGCGAAAGCTTCAACATTTTATCTCCCAAGAAGGTCTATAATACCTGGAGAGAATTAATCCATTAGCATTCCCATTCACCTGCTCCTGAAAGGCAGTAGATAAGGAAAACATCCATTTCACACATTAAGAGCTCTTCCAGTGATGTCATCAGCAAAACATATAGTATAAAATAATAAAATATCTGTCATTTATTGTCACGTTTATGTTCTGTTTTGGTTTAGATTTCCCTGTGTTTCTGTTCTACCTGCCTTGAGCCAGTTTTCCTGTGTTGCCTTTGGAAAGGTATGTGGAGGAATTCCTTGAGCTTTCCCATCGGGTGAGCTGGCACGATGTGTCACTCGGTGCTTGTTTTCAGTTGGGTCTGGATGAGGAAATTATTCGCTATAGTCTTCCTGCGTGTGATTTCTCTTTGGTCGAGTTAATTAATCTCATCCTTTATTTAAATGGTTCAAATTTTGAAGTAGAAGAAGTTAAGGAAAATGTGAACCATCCTCATCTAGCCCCCTCTAAAACACACAGCTCACCCTACGTCGGGACCCTCCACATGTCTACCCAATGGTTCCGATCACCAATCTCCTTTCGTGTTTCCCAGAGCCCGCAAATTGACTTCTAACAGCGCTGACCTGGGGGCCAAATTTGCGGACCCAGCATTAACATCTGTCCAGTCAGCGCTGAGATCCACATCCCTTTCTCTGTCTCCATTTCCAAGATCCTTCCCAGTCCTCAGCCCAGAAACAGCGGCCGCTCCACTCTCAAGCCTGCCAGCCGCTTCACTCTCAAGCCCTAGGACAGCGACAGTATCCTGTTTAACCTCAGCCCAAAAAAGGAGGTTGAGGAGGAAAAGACTGATCTCAGCCCTTATCCTCTCTCCAGAGTCTGCTCCAGAAAGGTCTCCTTCGTCTCCGCTGGTACCCGTCCAGCTCTGCTGAGTCTCCTGGGTCTCATTTGTCTCCGCTGGTCCAGTCCAGCTCTCCTTCGTCTCCTGAGTCTCCGCTGGTCCCGTCCAGCCCTCCTGAGCCTCTTGCGTTAGCCAGCTCCGCTCCTCCAGAGCGCCCTCCAGTGCCCGCTCCTCCTGAGCGCCCTCCAGAGCCCTCTCCTCCAGAGCACCCTCCAGAGCGCCCTCCAGAAACCCTTTGGGCATGGAAACACCTAGTTTTTCCCAATAATTTTCTTTGTTTTT
>NW_015631070.1:1196818-1197152 GCF_001515625.1 Sinocyclocheilus rhinocerous | reverse complement strand
CCTTCGTCTCCTGAGTCTCCTTCGCCTCCGCTGGTCCTGTCCAGCCCTCCTTCGTCTCCTGAGCCTCCTGCGTTAACCAGCTCCGCTCCTACAGCGCGCCCTCCAGAATCCCTCTGGGCATGGAAACATCTAGTTTTCCCCATTTTTTTTTTTTTTGGGGGGGGGGGCATATATCCGTTGCCATAGTGGCCAAGCCAGGGATCCTGGAAAAGGCCACAAAGTCTCCTCCATGGCCTCCTGAATGGCCAGCACCCCCATGGACTCCTGAATGGCCAGCTCCTCCATGGCCTCCTGAACTCACTGATCCGCCCTGTAGGCATTCCTTGTCTCCGCC
>NW_015631070.1:1192168-1194837 GCF_001515625.1 Sinocyclocheilus rhinocerous | reverse complement strand
CTCCACCATGGCAACCTGAACTGCCTGCTCCGCCATGGCAACCTGAACTGCCAGCTCCGCCATGGCTCCCGGAGCTCCCTGATCCACCCTGGAGGCTTCCTTTGTCTCCGCCCTGTTCCTGCTCTGCACCAGCCGCCAGGGCCCCCGCCCCCCCTCCCCGGTGGAACTGTTACAGCGTGGGACGCGCCTTCCGGGATGTAATTATTACTTTTAGGTTTTTACCAGAATAGACTGCTAATTAATTGCCCCTTGCACACAGTGTTGGATGTTGGGGGGGCGCGCGAGTGAAATTAGACAAACTTGGGGGGAGCATGTCCTAAAAGGTTGAAAACCCCTGGTCTAGTGCAGTGTAGTATGCAGCAACTATGTATACACACTTTGTAGAGCTTGACTCAAGGAGTCAGAGGGGGAAAAATAATCAGTACAAATACAATAAGGCTCCAGTTTCGACCCCAAAATGTAACAAACAATCATTGGTTAAAGTCAGGCAATTTTATATCTAAAATTCCCTGTGAAGTGTGCTTTTAATTTGGATAGAGATAGAGGGGGAGTATTTTTATTGCATCAGATACTGTTGATTTCTCTGTTGCTTGCAGCTCAATTGTTATTGATGCTTATTTGTGAAAACCTGCTCCAGCAGATTAGCCTTGTATGTTAAGTACTGTAATGACGAACACCGGTAAAAAATAATTAATCTTCATGAAAACCAGAGTTTGCTCAAGCTAAGTTAAACTTAAACCTGGAGGCTAGTGTTGGGTCTGAGTCCACCTTGTTGAATCTGAGTCGAGTCCTAAGTTTTGAGAATGGGAGACTATTATTAATGTCTATATATTTTAATTTTTTTTTTATGTTACACCTGATGTAGATTTGTCAATATGCTGGACAATTTATGCGTTCAAAATGTCAGAGTCCACCTGAGTCCGTTCGAGTCCAAGTTCATTCACAGTTGCAGTCCGAGTCCAAGTTTCTCAACTCTACTTGAGGCCTCAGAATCCTGATGTTTTAGATGGTAACATTCACTACCCAGTGATCAGAACTTCTTCTTCTTTTTTTAACTGTAAAAACTCAAGAAACTTGAGAACAGGAAACAGCAGGGGCCAGATTCACAGAAATCTTCTAAAGATAAGAAAGTTCTTGATAATCTTTCAAGAATTGCTATTAGGAACATTCTCAAATGTTTGCTTAAAGCAGGGCTGTCCAAACTCGGTCCTGGAGGGCCGGTGTCCTGCAGAGTTTAGCTCCAACCCAAATTAAACACACCTGAACCAGCTAATCAAGCTCTTACTAGGTATAGAAATTTCTAGTCAGGTGTGTTGAGGTGGGTTGGAGCTAAACTCTGCAGGACACCGGCCCTCCAGGACCGAGTTCGGACAGCCCTGGCGTAAAGGATTAGTTCACTCCAGAATTAAAATTTCCTTATAATTTACTTACACCCATGCCATCCAAAAGAAATTAAGTACACCTGTAAATAGAAACACCTGTAATGATGGCCACTGCTGAGGGAAATGTTTTCTGGCCTTACATGTTTGAGCCGGACTCTGGCTCCCGAATCGGCGAAGATATGCGACAACCAATCACCTCATCAAATGCTCTTACAACAGGATGTTTCAGAATGGTAATATGTTGTCTGGGGGTTTGGCAAAAGGAGAGTGGGACTGTGGGCAGTGCTCAGGGTGGTGACTGAAGGCGGTGACTGTATAGTTCTGACGTCACCTTTTTACAGAAGTCACAAGGGCTCGTGAAAAGGCACAGCTACTTTATGCAGGCTCTGTGCATTTGTCTGTGGATTGACTGTGTTGAAACTTATATGGTAGTTACATAGCCCTTAGACCTCAGTTATCATGAAAAAAGCCAGGAAATTTCAGTTTTGACAATATGGGACCTTTAAAACCCCTTTTCTGCTATGGCAAATAGAAAAATAGAAACACCTGTAATGATGGCCACTGCTGAGGGAAATGTTTTCTGGCCTTACATGTTTGAGCCGGACTCTGGCTCCCGAATCGGCGAAGATATGCGACAACCAATCACCTCATCAAATGCTCTTACAACAGGATGTTTCAGAATGGTAATTTTTTTTTTTTTCAAAAACCGAATGCAGTAATCTACGTAACTATTGCGTTCCGACTGATACAACACATCAGCATCAAGTTAGCAACACATTAGCATCATGTTAGCGTTGCATAACCATTTACAATCTATAATTTCAGATTATGCTGGCTCCATAATGTGACATAAAATGTGTGAGAAGTTTACTTACGGGTTGCGGACATTACATAATGCCTGATATATTACAGTACATAAAAAGGAGAGATGACTAAGGAGATGGCGAATTGCAGATCCTGAGCACCTCTGACAAACATCGAATCTTGTAAAATGTGTGGTAAGTACTGCCGCTCTATAGTATAAACAAAGTATGTGTGATCGCGAATCTCCAAAGTGAAAGTGAAACTAAAATCGAGCATTCAAAAGCAGTTTCAATGCCAGGCATAATAGCGGCTCCCTGCCTGATGCCCGCAATTTAAACAGTGTAATTACCCAATGAAATAGCTGCGAGAGAAAATATTGAAATATATATTTTCCTCTCATCTTGTATTAATTAACTTCATTTTAATTTTAACATAATTTTCTTTCCGAACACTGTATAGGAATGCAGCCGGATTGTGGGGGGT
>NW_015631070.1:1189042-1191556 GCF_001515625.1 Sinocyclocheilus rhinocerous | reverse complement strand
CCATCGGTGATGGACGATGGCATCGTCTATCGGCCCAACCCTAGTTCGGAAGCCTGTGCAATGATGTAGTTTCCTGACATCCATCGACTGAATAGTGTTTTCTTGACATGTTTCCGTGTTGTTGTTGCTCAGCAATGGCATGGACGCGATGTTGTCTGGGGGTTTGGCAAAAGGAGAGTGGGACTGTGGGCAGTGCTCAGGGTGGTGACTGAAGGCGGTGACTGTATAGTTCTGACGTCACCTTTTTACAGAAGTCACAAGGGCTCGTGAAAAGGCACAGCTACTTTATGCAGGCTCTGTGCATTTGTCTGTGGATTGACTGTGTTGAAACTTATATGGTAGTTACATAGCCCTTAGACCTCAGTTATCATGAAAAAAGCCAGGAAATTTCAGTTTTGACAATATGGGACCTTTAAAACCCCTTTTTTGTTTTTCTTAAAAATAACTCTGCATTGCATTTTTAATGTTCCATGTATTTGAAATAGCTATTTTTAAAGAGCTAGTCTCAAGATGGTTTAGTTTATTATTATTATTATTATTATTATTATTATTAATTTGCACTCTTTGTTGTGCTCTTTCTCTCTCTCACACTATTTTTGTCATGTCCATTTGTAACTTGACTGTTTGATATTGCAGACTCGTATTTGTTGTCATATTATTTTAATTTACGGTAACACTTTATTTTAAGGTGTCCTTGTTACACGTTACATGTAATTACTATTGTAATAATAATTAATTATGCATAATTACATGCAGGTAACCCTAAGCCAAACCTTAATCCTAACCATATAGTAATTACATATTGTCAATTAATATTAATCAGTACTTAAATGTATAATCACACTGTCACAAGGACACCTTAAAATAAAGTGTAACCTAATTTACTTTCATTCATATTATTTTTATTTACTACACTTTGTTATTCTTCTAGTTATTGACCTACTGCGGATACATTTCAAATTCAGCAAAAACTCAAGTCATATATCATAACACATAATCACTGTTTGCATTATCGATTGCATTATTGTTGTCACCTTACATTGCTTGTGCAGATCCCTAGTAAAAGTAATGTTTATTGTATTATATGTAGCCAGTGTTATGTTGCAATCCTTAATATTTGAAACAAACCAATAAATTGATTAAAGGAAAAAAAAAAAAACAGGAACTCAAGTTCTTATGTTTTGACTTTATAAGAATCTTAAGAAAAGTTTTTGGAAATACAATGTACTGTATTTTCAAGTGTATATGCTTAAGATAATAAAATGTTTAGAAGAGTCTTATTCCCTTAGAATGTTTTGTGTTTTGTGAATGTGGCCTCAGTTCTCTCCAACGAAAAGAAAACTAAACTCAATTACACACATGCAACACCTTCCACCCTGAAGACACAGACCGTCTGTTCTGGATCAAACAGCTGCTGAACAAAACCAGAACAACACTCTGAAATACACTGCAAAATGCACACGTATTCAGGTGCTAACATCTGAAATCTCTTCAACCCTGTTACAAGCCTTTCATAATCACTCATGGGGTGCCGGGATGCCGACTGTTTTTTCTTTTTCTTTTTCTTTTTTCTTTTTCACAATGTCGATTGTGTGTGTGTGTGTGTGTGTGGCCAAGGAAAACATCTAAAGACAACAGAAGGTCCTGCACTCTCTGCATTGATCTTTCATTGATCAGTAACTGTGTGTGTTGTGTAGAAATGTACAGGTGTCCAGTTTTGACTCAGTCTTACGTCTGCTTTTCTGAAGACTGCTGTCTACATTCTTCTGCTCAGTTGTTATGTTTATCCGTCACAACTTTTCTGCTGTTTATGCTGTGGGAAATAACTGAATGGCAACATTTTGTTACTGATCCCATAAATCCCACAAAGTTTGTTCGACTGTTTTTGGAGGAGGTTGTTATTGCTGTTGTCTCTAACTTCAGAACAGACAAATGTGAATTTGGCAAAGCTGCAGAGTCACATTAATAAAAAGAAAGGGTTTGTGGGCATAACAGTAAGCTACAGATGCCGCTCATTTGGCCCGTGCAGTAGCTCCTCCTACTGATCTGTTTAGGGATGATGTTTCATGTGGACTATGAAAGACAGACCACTGTGAATTGAGCTCCAGCCTCTTCTCTGCACTACTTGTTACTCCAAACTACACTTGAAGTCATTGCTGTGAGAGTTAGTGTGGTTTTGCTGCATGTAGACCCAGATGGGGTAGACCGCCCAGTGTCCCATTTCTCAAAGAGATTTAATTGGCCTGAAGCTAATTATAGCACATTTGAGAAGGAGACACTGCCATTGCTGTTGGCACTACAACACTGAGTTGCTTTGCTCATGGTTGTTTTTACTTCTACATGACATCTCTTTGCTTCTGACACTGACTGGTTACCTTTCGACATATAAAGGAAAAAAGATAATGGGACTTTAATTACTTCTGTATTGGTTTTGCAAAGTGATGTAACACTGTAAACAATGATGCATTGGTTGTACACTACCAGTCAAAAATTTTTGAACAGTACGTTTTTTTT
>NW_015631070.1:1160960-1181774 GCF_001515625.1 Sinocyclocheilus rhinocerous | reverse complement strand
CACGATGCCGGCTCAACATGGTGAAGTCTATCAGCCATCGGTGATGGACGATGGCATCGTCTATCGGCCCAACCCTAGTTCGGAAGCCTGTGCAATGATGTAGTTTCCTGACATCCATCGACTGAATAGTGTTTTCTTGACATGTTTCCGTGTTGTTGTTGCTCAGCAATGGCATGGACGCGATGTTGTCTGGGGGTTTGGCAAAAGGAGAGTGGGACTGTGGGCAGTGCTCAGGGTGGTGACTGAAGGCGGTGACTGTATAGTTCTGACGTCACCTTTTTACAGAAGTCACAAGGGCTCGTGAAAAGGCACAGCTACTTTATGCAGGCTCTGTGCATTTGTCTGTGGATTGACTGTGTTGAAACTTATATGGTAGTTACATAGCCCTTAGACCTCAGTTATCATGAAAAAAGCCAGGAAATTTCAGTTTTGACAATATGGGACCTTTAAAACCCCTTTTTTGTTTTTCTTAAAAATAACTCTGCATTGCATTTTTAATGTTCCATGTATTTGAAATAGCTATTTTTAAAGAGCTAGTCTCAAGATGGTTTAGTTTATTATTATTATTATTATTATTATTATTATTAATTTGCACTCTTTGTTGTGCTCTTTCTCTCTCTCACACTATTTTTGTCATGTCCATTTGTAACTTGACTGTTTGATATTGCAGACTCGTATTTGTTGTCATATTATTTTAATTTACGGTAACACTTTATTTTAAGGTGTCCTTGTTACACGTTACATGTAATTACTATTGTAATAATAATTAATTATGCATAATTACATGCAGGTAACCCTAAGCCAAACCTTAATCCTAACCATATAGTAATTACATATTGTCAATTAATATTAATCAGTACTTAAATGTATAATCACACTGTCACAAGGACACCTTAAAATAAAGTGTAACCTAATTTACTTTCATTCATATTATTTTTATTTACTACACTTTGTTATTCTTCTAGTTATTGACCTACTGCGGATACATTTCAAATTCAGCAAAAACTCAAGTCATATATCATAACACATAATCACTGTTTGCATTATCGATTGCATTATTGTTGTCACCTTACATTGCTTGTGCAGATCCCTAGTAAAAGTAATGTTTATTGTATTATATGTAGCCAGTGTTATGTTGCAATCCTTAATATTTGAAACAAACCAATAAATTGATTAAAGGAAAAAAAAAAAAACAGGAACTCAAGTTCTTATGTTTTGACTTTATAAGAATCTTAAGAAAAGTTTTTGGAAATACAATGTACTGTATTTTCAAGTGTATATGCTTAAGATAATAAAATGTTTAGAAGAGTCTTATTCCCTTAGAATGTTTTGTGTTTTGTGAATGTGGCCTCAGTTCTCTCCAACGAAAAGAAAACTAAACTCAATTACACACATGCAACACCTTCCACCCTGAAGACACAGACCGTCTGTTCTGGATCAAACAGCTGCTGAACAAAACCAGAACAACACTCTGAAATACACTGCAAAATGCACACGTATTCAGGTGCTAACATCTGAAATCTCTTCAACCCTGTTACAAGCCTTTCATAATCACTCATGGGGTGCCGGGATGCCGACTGTTTTTTCTTTTTCTTTTTCTTTTTTCTTTTTCACAATGTCGATTGTGTGTGTGTGTGTGTGTGTGGCCAAGGAAAACATCTAAAGACAACAGAAGGTCCTGCACTCTCTGCATTGATCTTTCATTGATCAGTAACTGTGTGTGTTGTGTAGAAATGTACAGGTGTCCAGTTTTGACTCAGTCTTACGTCTGCTTTTCTGAAGACTGCTGTCTACATTCTTCTGCTCAGTTGTTATGTTTATCCGTCACAACTTTTCTGCTGTTTATGCTGTGGGAAATAACTGAATGGCAACATTTTGTTACTGATCCCATAAATCCCACAAAGTTTGTTCGACTGTTTTTGGAGGAGGTTGTTATTGCTGTTGTCTCTAACTTCAGAACAGACAAATGTGAATTTGGCAAAGCTGCAGAGTCACATTAATAAAAAGAAAGGGTTTGTGGGCATAACAGTAAGCTACAGATGCCGCTCATTTGGCCCGTGCAGTAGCTCCTCCTACTGATCTGTTTAGGGATGATGTTTCATGTGGACTATGAAAGACAGACCACTGTGAATTGAGCTCCAGCCTCTTCTCTGCACTACTTGTTACTCCAAACTACACTTGAAGTCATTGCTGTGAGAGTTAGTGTGGTTTTGCTGCATGTAGACCCAGATGGGGTAGACCGCCCAGTGTCCCATTTCTCAAAGAGATTTAATTGGCCTGAAGCTAATTATAGCACATTTGAGAAGGAGACACTGCCATTGCTGTTGGCACTACAACACTGAGTTGCTTTGCTCATGGTTGTTTTTACTTCTACATGACATCTCTTTGCTTCTGACACTGACTGGTTACCTTTCGACATATAAAGGAAAAAAGATAATGGGACTTTAATTACTTCTGTATTGGTTTTGCAAAGTGATGTAACACTGTAAACAATGATGCATTGGTTGTACACTACCAGTCAAAAATTTTTGAACAGTACGTTTTTTTTTATGTTTTCAAAGAAGTTTCTTCTGCTCACCAAGCCTGCATTTATTTGATCCAAAGTACAGCAAAAACAGTACAATTTTGAAATATTTTTACTATTTAAAATAACTGGTTTCTATTTAATATATTTTAAAATGTAATTTATTCCTGTGATTTCAAAGCTGAATTTTTAGCATCATTGCTTCAGTCACATGAATATTCAGAAATCATTCTTATATTCTGATTTGCTGCCCAAAAAACATGGGACTTGACTTACTGTGGAAGCATGTCAGGAAGGAAACTGCCCAGGGCCATTTGAACAAGTGCTCCCTTTCTGGCCACCCTCCAACTCAAGTGAGCCTCCCATTTTTTCCCAATCTCCACGTCGAGATCAAGTAGGCTTCGAATAATCCATTCTTCTCATGCATCCACAGGTTCCAGCATACTAATTATGCCAATATTAAGGGGATGCGTGTGCACAGATATGAGAGGATGGCCCCTGTTGAAGAGATGCTAGCTTGCTATCTCTCTAAGGCAGAGACATCTTCCCTCAAGGCTTCCTATTTAGCATCCAAGCCCCTTCGTGATACATCTTGTTTGGATGGCAAAGCAAATGCGGCAGCAGGTCAGGCTGTGTTCAAGCTTACCAGGCGGACCTGCTGAAAGACCTGGAAAAAGGCCAGGTCTAGGTCTGGCATTGCTCGCTTATTACAGGGTCACTCATGGGCATGCTGTTCCTGGAGCTTCCATCATGTGACTGACCTTATGGTTGATCGGATGGTACTCCCCTCAGTTGGAGGGTTTTCCTATGAGTACACCACTCCCAGAGCCCCATCATGCGTCTCACTTAGCATGGGAGTTCTCTTCTCATCTTGGGAATCAAGTATTTCACCTCTTGAGCCTGTGTAGCAGTCATATCAGTTTGATAGGCCTCCTTTCGGCCTCCCCTGATGGACTTTGAGCAACAGTGCCCCCCGTGGCCTGATGGGTCCTCTTAAGCACGTTACTCTTGGGAGACATGCTATGTGCAAGGGTCGAGTATGTGAATCATCCTCTTGTTCTAAGAGTCCAGTGCTCTGCTCTCCAGAGCTCCATGATGCAGCCATATCTGGTCGCTAGGCTTCTTCGTGGCCTCCTTAACAAACTAAGTGCTTTCTAGAATCCATGTTTATGGTAAGTGCACACGCTCAGTGTCCTGTGCACTTTCTAAAAAAAAAAAAAAAAAAGTTTATGGTAAGGGTTACACGCCGCCAACAATGTACCCTTCTTGTGATATGGTTCAAACCCCAGTTCTCACCTGTGTTCCACTCTAAACATGTATCTTCAGTGATACCATGACAAATGTTTCCCACTTGGACTGGGCTGTGGCCGGACATGGCCACCAGCCCAGGGGATCTGAAGACGAAGGTCCTACAGGAAGTCTCCGTCTTGAGTACGGTGAAAGGTGTTTATTGTTCCCTTACACACTCGTCACTTCAGGCACTCTGCATGTGTCGGAACAGGTTGTTTGGCCTTTCCTCAATTATTCTGATTTATTTGTAAAGAATTTCAGAATGTAAATAAAAATGATTCTCCAATGCATGACAATTCTTTGCTCAATGATTCTGAAGAATTTTGAGATGGAAGAAGAAATTATTCTCCAATGCACCATGATTCTTTCCTCCATGATTTTAATTCCATGATTCTAATTTAATTGTGAAGCATTTCAGAATGAGTAAAAATGATTCTCCAATGCATGACGATTATTTCCTCAGTGATTCTGATTTGATTCTGAAGAAGTGCATCTGTTGCATCACAATTATTCTTTCAAGGATTCTAAATATATTCTGAATAAATTTAGAATTCAAGTTTAGATGAAATCTGCAGCCCCCAACTGCCTAAATAGTTCAATGTACAAAACAATGCAGCAACAGTACTACATTAATATTAGTACTGAATTTCTCTGCTGTCTTTTTCACAACAAATGACAACTGAGATGTAAGATTGCTCCGTTGCATTTGTAGAAATTGAAATAGTGTTTAGTAAATACAAGTGAAACAGAATCAAAAACCAAGCAAAACTAAGTTTAAAATCTAAACTGGCTTAAAAGTTAAATGTTGGAAACCTGTGTGAAAACAGTCATTATTTTAGCAAATTCATTCAAAAATGATGTGTTTTGCCTTTAAAGTTTGCTAGACCAACAGAGTTAGTTACAAATTCACTCACCAAGTAACAGTATACACACTGAAGGGTTTGCAGCAGTTTCTTTCATGCAATTAAGTTAACGAATGGAAGTTAATTGACCATCTGTTTGTTGTTTGATTAATCGTCATGGGTTGTCCACTCCCGCTCTGTAGAGAACGAACAGCACAGATTCAAGAGACAAAAAAAAATCACCATTAGCAGCATCACATCGAATGTTCAGCACGTTTGATTAGATCTCTAAAGCCAGATGTGAGGAACGCAAGCCATAACTGTAGGCGACTATTTTTCTTACTGATAATTATTTCAATTTTTCACCCTACTTTTATTGTTTTTTTGTTTTCCCATCACATTACCTCGAACAGGCGGAGGTCATTAAACAAATTCTTCAGCCTGGCAACGGCAGCCCCTCATTTCCTGAGATGAGAATTTGTCATTGGCCTCTGGCCCATGTTGTTTTCTCTCTTTCTCTAATAATTTATGCATGCGATTCAATTTAATCAAGATCATATTTCATACTGCGGCCATCCCTGCGAGCGCAGCGCTGTCGGTGTACTTTAAAAACTCGAAGCAACGTACAAAAGCACTGTTTTGAAATCCGCCACACCAACCATGTCATATTATTTTCTTCTGTTGTATTTCCTTTCGGGATTAGTGTAATTGCCGGGCACAATCTGTGCAGTGTTCTCAGTTGGGCGCTGTAATCTCTCGGCGGAGTACCTGCTCGGCGCTCTGATCTCCCCCATTACTCTTCATTAACAAGCTGCTCTCTCCACTGTCTCAAGCGCTGATACAATTAAATGTGTATACTGGGATTGGGGCTTCGTGCACCCCACTGCAGGAGGATTAGATCGTAATCTTTCTTTCTCCTTTTCTCGAAACCCTAGACTAAAGCTGTCTGTCGCCCGACGTGCTTCGTTTTGTCATTTGGTACGGTGTGTGATCTGTCTGAGACCAAATCAGGAACCATCATTAAAGCCTAATAGTGCAAAAACATCCGTTAAAACGCTCCTTTAAAGTGATACACTTCTGTATGTGGCAATAATGCTGAATTAGAGCTGAATTCCTTCCTTCCTTCCTTCATTACGTCATTCATTCATTCATTCATAAAACAATCAAATATATCTTTATAATCACCAGATCAGTCAGTTCAAGATCAGCATCAAGAGTCGGTGATTCCAATTCTGCTTTTTTTTTTGCCAAACATCCGTTATAATCAATGACAAGGTCTACACTGCACAATGCATCTCTCATTTGCAATGTGTTTGCACTGTTAGTTGTGATGAAAGCATTCGTAAGAGTGCAGAAATCAAGGTGCAATTGTGAGATCAGTGCATTTGTGCTTTCAACAGCACTGCAACGTTTATGCAATGGAATTAGATCTAAACATAAAGCTTTAATTAACACTTTTTTATGATTAGTTTATCATGGAAGCTGTAATAGTAACAACTACACTGGAAGAAAAAAAAGTTCCACATGAAATACTATAATTTCAGTAATTTCATAAGCAAACATATTTCCCTAACACACCAGTGTGTGTTTACACTGAAGTCTTAAAAGAGACCCACCAATTAAACTGAGTGTTCAAATCAGAGGGTTAAAATCATGGTAAAAAACAAGCATACATTTTTTTTTTTTAGACAGTACTATTAGTAGACCGTTTTGGTGTAAAAATCCAACTAACATTAGTTTCCAACTAACATATGTGAAAAAAAGCAGTTAATGACCCCTTTAAAAATGTCTTGCTTGCAAAGGAAATAGCAATGCTTGTGACAGAGCAAACACTGGTCATGAAGGTAAATATTAACTTTGTGTAATGTAATCTCTAACCTTTTTTGCACCCAATACAAAATGTATGATGTCATGGAAATGATGAAGATAAACTAAATGAAAATGAGAAATATTTTGGTTACACTTTATTTCGATAGTCCACTTTAGACATTTTATTAACTATAAGTAACTTTGTAACTACATGTCAACTAATTCTCATTAATTTGCAACTACATGTCTACTAACTCTCAGAGTAGACTGTTAGGGTAGGTTTAGGGTTAGTAGAATGTTGACAAAGAAAGTGTTAGAAGATATTAAGCAGACAGTCTACTAATACTCTACTAACTGCTAGTTGACATGTAGTTGCAAAGTTACTTATTGTTAATAGAATGTCTAAAGTGGACTATCGAAATAAAGTGTTACCAATATTTCTTAGATGAATAAAAATATGTTTATGTGTATATGTATGTATGTACAGTATGCATGTATTTATTTAGTTAGTTAGCTTTGTTTCAACAGGTTTTAGTTGATGATAATGCCATTTGTGTTGATTACAGCCACAAGACCAAAACATGGTTCTGGTTATCACTCTCACTCAATGCAAATGTGAGAGTGACTCTTGTATTTTGTACATACACATAATGGTAATTTGATAGCTCCATTCTCACATTGTCTAGCTGATGCTTTTTATTGCATAAAAATGAATTGCTTTTTTATTATTATTTTCATGCATTTTGTTGCATTTTACAATACAACTTTTACAATTAGATTTTTTATTTTTTTTTGCAGTTCATGCATTAATCAATAATTCATTCTGTAGTTTTTTTTTTTTTTTTAATGCAACCTAAAATATACCTGGACTACTAGAATACAACAGAAATATTTAATATTTAAAGGTATATTTATTTATTTCCTTGTGTTTGGACTTTCTTCCAGCACTGGGCATCTTCAGTCAATTATGGTGAAGCAGACTGTAAGTTTCTGAGATCATCAACTGGGCTGCTCTATGTTTTCAGTCCTTTCCTCTTTCACTGGGTCCCTGTTATCAGAGCTTTGGAAGTCTCTTGGCATTGCTGCTGATGCACAAACCAACAGCTCTGCAAAGAGATTCTATTCAGTTCGCTGCTCGCTTTATCAGAGGGATGTATTGGCCGCGGCGGTTGCTGCTGCTCGTGTTTGGATGATAATGCTTTGATAGGACAGAGAAACCCAATACCGGAGCGGCCTGCTGGAAAGGCCACAGTCCTTTGCCGCCCAGCTCCCAGAAGTCTTCGAGAAAAAAACTGTGTCATATGTCACATATTTTCACTTCTGTCCAGAATGCCTCTTTATTGCTACTGGAATAGCAATGCATTGAACAGACATGCATAAAATCCTCTCTGATGATGAAGGTGCTGCCAATGGCCATGTCCAAATTGTAAACAAATTGCTGTTTTTGAGTCAATGCAATGGTTGAACTGGTACAAACCCTTTACCAGTGTCTTTCTTCAGCGGTGACGTCAATGACAGCAGATAGGACAGATTTAATAGACACTCTATGCCAGCGTGTTGATGAGATGAACAGATGGATATGCCACTGTACAGCTGGTTTGATTTCCAGATAAGTCTGAATAAAGGATTTTTGCAAGAACAGAGTTTTTCCTGCAATAAAACAATACATTATTAATATGTCATATCTAAAACATAATAATAAGTAAACTTAATGAAACTTAAAAGCTTCATTTTTTTTTGTTCACTTTAGACATTCTACTAATTATAAGTAACTTTGCAACTGTCAACTAGCAGTCATTAAACTATTAGTATACTGTCTGCTTAATATTCTGACTATAAGTAACTTTGAAGGTGTCAATTTATTCTACTAACCCTAACCCTAACCCTAAACTAACAGTCTACTGATACTCTAATGAAAAGCTAGTTGACATGTAGTTATACATTTACTTAGAATAAGTTGACATGTAGTTACAAAATTACATATAGTTAGTAGAATGTCTAACCAAAACTTTTAAATAAACAGTTATGTGGTTATTTAGAATGGAGCATATCACATCTTTACACTGTTTTCTAGTGTAAAAAGTTTTTTTGAACTTAAAAGTACTTTTCCTGTTTTATGAATGGGCTATTACCTAAATATATTACATATATTATTGTAACACTTAATTTTAAGGACCAGTTCTCACTATTAACTAGCATGCATATTACTAGCATATCGGCTGTTTATTAGTACTTATAAAGCGCATATTAACATCATGTTCTGCATGACCATATTCTAGATCCCTTAATCCTAAACTTATCAACTATACCTTACTAACTATGAATAAGCAGCAGCACATTAGGAGTTTATTTAGTGAAAAGTCATAGTTAATAGCTAGTTAAAAGTGAAAATTGGACCTTAAAATAAAGTGTGACTCATATTATTAATAACATTTCAGCACTTAAATCATTATCGAGTCAGGGAAAAAAAAAAAAAAAGTTTACTCCAAACATGGTAAGAAAGCATTTAGCTCTCATGCCACCCTCGTCTGTTACCAGCTTCCAGAAAATGTCAGATGTGCCCCAACGCCACATTTGAGACTGAAAACACATCTGTTTAACTTCACATTCTCCAACTAAAGCACAGTGTTGTACTTTACCTCACTGATCAAATAATTTCCCTATGCAGTGAGTGTGAGTGAGGTACAGATATAGGAATAGTTCATCCAAAAAAAAAAAAATGCCATCCAAGATGTAGATGAGCTTGTTTCTTCATCACTTTTGTACAAATGCAGTATTTCATCACTTGCTCACCAATGGATCCTCTGCAGTGAATGGGTGCCGTCAGAATGAAAGTGAGAATGTGAATGCCATCACAATAATCCACAAGTAATCCACGCCAGTCCATCAATTAACGTCTTGCGAAGCCAAAAGCTTGTAAGAAACAAATCCATCATTAACACAATTTAATTTCAGATCATAATCCATAAGAATGCTTCCTTTAGTGAAGAAGTCCATCCCGTCTTTATTTTTGGACTGTTTTGGCTTTTGAATGGTGCTGGATCTGTGCATTTTTCTCTCTTGATTTAAACAAGATGACTTTTTAACTGAAGGATTTTTACGTATTAACATCAATTGTTTGAGTTATACATGTCTTAATGATGGATTTGTTTCTTATAAACACACAGCTTTTGGCTTCACAAGATGTTAATTGATGGACTCGAGTGGTGTGGATTACTTGTGGATTATTGTGCTGTTTTTATCAGCTGTTTGGACTCTCATTCTGACGGCACCCATTCACCGCAGAGGACCCATTGGTGAGCAAGTGATGACATACTGCATTTGTACAAATCTGATGAAGAAACAAACTGATCTACATCTCGGATGACCTGAGGTATATTTTCAACACATTTCGATTATTATTATTTTTATTTTTTTTGGATGAACTGTTTATAATTTTGAAAACATTTGGCAACCAGATAAAACACTTTATCAAACAAGAAATGTAAAAAAAAATGTACTGACATTTCATTTGGCTTGCTAAAAATAGAGTCTTGCATTGTGGATGCTGTATTGTTTGACACATCCATGCATTTGGCAGGATTTAATCCTAAGAAATTTACAGCACATATTATCATGCATTCCCTGGGAATTTAACCCATGACCCTGGTGTTGCTAGCACAGTGCTCTAGGAATGCTCAGAAAAGCACATGTGCTGGCAAATGCAACAGGTCATCTGGGTGTTTAAACTGAATATTTGCAACTGGTGCACAGTGTACATACTATAAAGATACTGCATGCTGTGTGTTATCAAGTAACACAAACTGATATAAAAATGTGATGAACCCCCCCCCCAAAAAAAAAACCAGTTCACTAAATTTTTTTGAACCAGTTCACTAAATTAAATTGGGTTGGATTTCCAAATACTAAATGCTGGAACTTTCAAAATGGGTCTCTTTCTAGACATTTTAAATTGCAAGTATGCTCATTCATATGTTTTTGTGCCTGCATTTAAATAGGGTTATTTTGGATGTGGACACAATTAAGATTGAAATAACAAAGTGAAAAAAGATGAACCTAAATGTAAATTCAGTGGTTTCAAAACTGTACTTTCTTGTTTTGTTTTGTTTGTTTGTTTGTTTGTTTGTTTTTTTGACTGTGGAACCAAAAAGATGTTAACGCTAATCTCTTTCTTACAACGAATATCCAGTAATTGGTTGCAAAGGGTTGTAAAGCTCCAAAAAGGACAACATGCAGAAGATTATCAGAGAATAACACCTTTAATAGACCTTTAAATCTAGGTCTGTTCTTTATGCAAAGCAATCACATGGCTTCAGAAGGCTTGGAGTATATCTGTGTGAGTATAGACATGGACTTTTGTTTCTTTGTTTTTGATTTTTGGAGTTTTTTTGAGCATTAAAGTCATATTGTCGTATGTCTTTGAAATGACATAAGGGAGAGTAAAATTCCTGTAAACTTGGAAAATGCTCACAATGGCATTGGTCTCTACTTTGATTATGTTATTGTGTTACTTTGCAGTTTGATACAGATGCTGAGGTGAATATTTACCAGAGAGGAAAGTGACCGATTGAGTTGTAATGATGGACTTATGTGCAATTATTCCATGCCATTTACCATGCGGTTCTGAGAGTTCCCGTAAGTGATGGTTATGTATCTGCTTGAGTGTGTGTGGGAGGAGTCATGTGTAATTACCAGTTATGGCCACCTTGGTAAATGGAGGCGTGTGTTTAATTTGTATTGATTTCCCTGTGCAGGGGTTTTGTGTTATTCCGTTTGAAGGGATCAAAAGAAACCTACAGGATCAATTAGGATGAGCACTTTGAAGTGAGAACATTGTCTAAAGTTGATTCTTTCTGTGAGAACCTTTGAGAAAAGAGGCTTGTTCTGTGAATTGAGCTGAAATGAGCTGGATTTTTTATTTATATTTCTGAATACAGCACAGCAAAAAAAGGATGATACTCTTTCAAACACTTTTTACACTATATATATATATATATATATATGACGATTATCTGACAAAAACTACAGAAGCAACAATGCTTCCAATACTGAGAAATATGATTACAATTAAAAATAAGTGTTTTCTATATGTGAATATATAATAAAATGTAATTTATTGCTGTGATCAAAGCTGCATTTTTTTTTAGCATCATTACTCCAGTATTCGGTGTCACATGATCCTGCAGAAAACATGCATTTGCTGCTCAAGAAACATTTCTGATAACATTTCAGTTTGCTTCTTCATTTTTTAAAAATAATATAATATAATATAATATAATGTAATATAATGTAATGTAATGTAATATAATATAATATAATAATCAGCAAATCAGCATATTAGGATGTTTTAAGAAGAACCATGTGATACTGAAGTAATGATACTGAAAATTCAGCTTTGACACATGAATAAATTTGAATTTTACAATATTTTCAAATAGAAATAAGATTTCTTTAAATTGTAAAAATATTTCACATTATTACTGTTTTACTGTATTTTTAATCAAATAAATTCAGCCTTAGTAAGCAGAAGAGACTCTTTTCATTAGTAGTGTATCACCTTTTATTGGTAGGGTAACAAGAGAAGCTTTCAATGAGTTTGCAATGCAACATAACACATATCATCCATGAAATTACATTGTGTGCTTCCAGACTGCACTGATGCACCCTTCAGTGTTTAACAAAAGACATCAGCTTGTAGTGAATCCATGCAGTCTCATTCTGACCAAACCCAAAGTTGTTCTGCTGAAACGGTGGTGTTTGGGAGATGCAAGCTTTTCTCCAGGCAGTGATTATATATAGAGCTCACTGTGGCCCAGTACAACACAGATCCTGTCTCATCAACACACAACATGCCCGGGCGACGAGGATGGCACGAACCACAAAATGCAGAGACATCAGAATGCGACGAGTGCTGTTTCGTTCTCCTTGTTTGTGCACAAGTTTGTTTGGAGACCTGTCGGAGGAATTCAGCAATTTATTTCCCAGCTCACCCCTGCATGGCCACATGCACACTGTGCAAGTAATCAGTTGCCATGGAGACAGTGTATGACAGCACACGGTCCGCTGAGAATGACAATTGGCTAGCATCTAGCAATCTGTCTGTGCAATGAAAGATATGGCATAATGGTGTGGACATGTACTTTAACCTCACGAGCTTGGCATCCATATCCAAACCCTTGCAAAAGCTAATGTGAGATTGCGTACTGGAAACAAGCTTCCATATGATTCATTTATCACCACTGAAATCAATGAGCTGGATCCTTTCTACTGAGCAGCCAATACAATTTCCAAACATACACAGTTTTGCAAAACCCTAATATTTGTATTGCTTTTTATACAAATTGTGATTACAAGTGCAGATTATTGATTAATAAAGACTTTTTTTTTTTGCACATTTCCTTGCACAATACTATGTTAGGAGCTCAAAACACGTTTACCATAGTGCATGGTTTGTAAACTAATACATTTTGACGTTTGCATCATATAACCAGCTCCATATGTATGGCTTTTCTGATATAGTAAACTTGCTCTGTAGTGCACCCGGTACAGCATTGCACTTGAATTTCTGAACTGCTGTACAACAACCAACATAATGAAATGTTCATGTCACATATAAAACTGAATGCGCTTTAACGCAGCTCACTGGACATTTCACTTTAAAAGTGTCATAAAACATGAAAGAAGCAACTTAAGTTGACCCCAAAATGTTGTTCTAAACCCGTATGATTTTTTTTTCCTGCTGAACACAAAACGAGATATTTTGAAGAATGTTGGTAACCAAACAGTTGCTTGTAGCCATAGTATTTATTTTAGGAAATCAATGGCTAGCAGCAACTGCATGCTTATGAACATTCTTCAAAATGTCTTATTTTGTTTTTTTAACAGAAGAAACTCATACAGTTTTGTAACAGCTTGTGGTGAGTAAAACTATCCCTTTAATATAATTTTGCAGAAATGTCACCACAGTCATGTTTCTCCAGCCTAGTTTGAAATTTGTTTATGTATTCTATGTATACACTTTATGCATTTGTGTATGTGGAATGATGATATGTGGCATAAACACACAAGATTGCCACCACAAACATTCAGTTAAAGAATAATGTTTTGATGAAATTTAAGCTCTAATTGTGAATGTTGGCTGTTACAGGAATGCATTTTGTGTACTGTGTAAGAATACAAATGAACAGTAATTTAATTTGCATTTATTTGCATACTCTTTCCATGTATCATTTCAAAGCATTTTTAGAATATGAATGTTTCTACATTACAATTAAGAGTAATCTGTTATCAGATGTGATAATGTCAAAGTAATGTCCGTATAGCAGAAATGTAGAGTATTTTAGTGTCACATATTCATTTAAGCAGAAACAATGAATGTTAAAGCACTGATTACATGTTGTGATCATAATGATTACAATATAAGCAAAAGTTGTCATTTTTGTATGTTGATTGAAAGTTGGCGTTATCTGAAGTCGTTGCAGAGGTTGGCATCATCTCTTCTCTCGTGTTTGTCATCTGACATCATTGCATGATGCTGGATCCAATCCTGAGGTAGAATCAAAAGAGCAAATGGAGAGTAAATAGCATAGCTGCTGTTGAAGCAAAGATATTCAAGTGCATTTAATCAGATGTAAGTGGAGTACAAGGTTACGACATGCATTATTTGAATACTTGACTAAAGAAATCTGTCTTTAATAAAGATTTAAACTCGGAGAGTGTGTGTAAGCCCTGAATATTATCTGGATGATTATTCCAGAGTAATAAAACCTGGCAGAAAATACCACATTTTCAGGTTTATGATGCAACCGGCAATGAAAAATCTCCATTTCCTATCATTATCTCTGGCATGGAAATTAACCATCAATTACACACCTAATTTTAATTACGATTTACAAACTAAAGGCAGTGTGTTTTTCCTCTTTAGCTTCAAAACAAAATAAGAGTTTTTATTATTATTTTTTTTTTACTGATTCTATATTCTATAACATCTAGAATAGCAAACTGAGTCAATCTTAAATCACTTCAGGTAGTCAGTATCTTTTGGTGTGGTTGGGTTTCTTTTGCTTTGTGACATATTCTTTTTGCATCCAGAGATTGTCAATAATACTATTATTTTGGTGGGATAAAGGAAGATGAGTCTGATATGGAATTTGTTTGTTCTTTATAACCTCCCAGTTGGCCTCATAATCTTAATTAAATCTCCTGCAGGCCCAAATGGCGTCAACCGCACATTTGAATCTTAATCAGACAGATTCAGATCCAGCGTGGAGAGGGTATCCTGGTTTCACAGGAACAGTATAGTCCTCATTTATGACTGCTGAAAATTGAATTTCATTTTTGGGGGGACAAAAAAAACCCTTCTGTTTTGTCTTTTCAAAGGGTTTGTTGTTATCTTCATAGTGATGTTTACATGACTAACGCTGTATCGATTACCTAAATAAGAGATTTCAAATGCTCAACAAATCTGTTAAATCTGGTAAGCAAAATATTTTCATCTATCAACAATTTCCACAACCACCTTTTGATGTAGAGACTGTTTATCACATTCATGCCCAGGGCCAGTTTTTATGGATTCGCTACAGGAGGCCTTTATTCACCCCCCGGAGCCGTGTGAGGCCTGTTTAATAATGGATGCGCGCACTTTATTTGACGTCTTTTGGACTGTTGAACAAAAACACCCGCCCACTGCAATGATAACGTTTGGAATAGCCAGGACAATTTTAATATAACTCCGATTGGATTCGTCTGAAAGAAGAAAGTCATATAAACCTAGGATCAATGTATGATGCCTCAAGGGTGAGTAAATCACAGGCTAATTTTCTTTTTTGGGTGAACTAACCCTTTAGATGCACTTAACCATTTTTGCCAAACGATGTTGATATTTGAAAGCACCAAAACAAACACGCCCATAGCCCAACAGGACATCACCCCTATTTTGAAATCTCCGCCCCACACGTACGTACACAACCATGGCAACGACGATCGCGGAAACAGGTGAAGATGACACACAAGCATATTCAAACAAAAGCCAACACAGATAAGTTGTGTGAAACAAAACAAAATCAACATTACCTATCAAGAAGAAGCAACCTCGGAGTCTGATTCGAGCCCTTCCCATTCCTTGAGTTCTCTCCACCGCTGGAAAGCTGCTCTGATATTTACGCAGGTCCTACCTCTTGCCTGATCGTAACCCTTCTTTTTAATGTTTTGTTCCTCCGATATTTTCCTCTTTTTTATATGTAATCTCTCTCTATCTTTAGTCAATCTGCTAATATCCACCCTGTGCACTCAAATGGAGCACTCTCTTCTCTCTATCATAACAAGACACGCCCCTTACTGCTGATTGGCTGCAAATGTGTTTTAGGACACGGTCCGACACCTTAGTGCACCTTTAAGTGAGCCACTGTTAATATCAATTACCAGTCAAAAGTTTGGAATAATGAATATTTTCTTAATGTTTTTTAAAGAAGTCTCTTTTTCTCACTGACGCTGCATTTATTCGATCAAAAAATATATTAAAATGGTGAAGTATTGTTATGATTTAATAGAACTGTTTTCTATGTGAAAGTAATTTATTTGTGTGATAAAAGCTGCATTTTTAGCATCATTACTCCAGTCTTCAGTTTCATATGATCCTTCAGAAATCATTCTAATATGCTGATTTGCTGCTCAATAAACATTTCTGAGTATTAGCAATGTTGAAACCAGGCATGCTGCCGAATATTGTTTCAGAAATCAGAAGTCAGAAAGAGCTTTATTACCAAGTACTGTATGTTTACACACACAATGAATTTGACTTGGTGTCAGGAGCTTCCAGTGCAAAATAAAGTACGGACATAGTGCAAACATACATGATAGTACAGACATACATAGGAATAACAGAGATGAAATATAACACTAATATAAGAAAAACAGAAAATTAAATAATGCACTATATACAGAAGTATAGAAGAATAAAAAAAAAGCATTTAATTGTTTAAATGAATGTACAGATATGTTATTTACAAGTGTGCAGTTTACAAAAGTAAAATTTTTGAATTATATGTACCTGTATAAATATGTCAGTTATGATGGACAATGTATAGTTACTGTTATTTTACTGCACAGGATGTTGTTATTCAGAAACTGTCTAAATCCCTCTTTAGCATGTTGAAAGAGCAGAAAAAAATATTTCACCATAAAGGAAATAATTTACTCTCTCACTTGTTGTCTTTTTTTCCATGCAATTACTGAATTAATGGAACCTTTTAAACTTTTAAAAGAACATAAAAATAAAAAAACATAAATGTTGAAGTCAAGTTGACACATTCACAGTATTATGTTTCTTTGCTAGTTTTCTGTGAGCATGTGAATTTTTTTTTTTCCAAAATTAACTTTTGTTGCACACAGGGAAAACAACAAAAAATGTTATCTATCTATCTATACTACACTCTAGACGAGCTAGTCCACTGAAGTCCACTGAAAAGCGGTGTGTGAACCTTTCCTCCTGACTCACTTTCAGGGGCAGATCTTCAATAAGTAGATATCAGCAGCCCTGCAGTGCCAATTGAGTGTGAAATGAATTCACTTAGACTTGCAAAAGCTTTTGGGTTCTGTATATCTGGCAACAGTCCAACTGCTTACCCTAAAGTAAAAAGAAATAAATAAGTACATTAGGTTCAGAGTCAATCTCTCACTCAAATTGATTCAAAAACCTCCTTCCATGTTTAGTAAGGCTAAAGTTAGCTAATGCAAATCTAAGACCTGAATCCTAAGGATCAACCCTCACAGAATTCACCGCCCACAAGCAAATGCAGCATCTTATAGAATAGTCCAGTGTCGTATCTCTGCTAAATGTTCAATAGAACTGCTGCTGCTGCTGACCTTGTACTTTATTACTGACCAAACACTCAGTCCTTAATTAATTTACTCAAGGTAAAAAATAGTTTTAATTTTCTGAAGCAAGAAATAAGCCTCAATTCAAACTATGGTTGATCTTTCTATCCACTGAATGGAATAATGAAGCAAGATATCCCTTAAGAAAAAGAAGTACACTTGAGCATACTTTTAAAAAGTGTGTTTATTATGGAAATAATATACTGGGGAAAAAAAAAATTACTTGAGACTAAACTGAATCCAATGTTATCTGTGTATTGTTTGGGTTAAGGTTAGGGTTTTATGGACTTTCAGTTTGTTTCACCTGGTTTTCCTGTGTTTTGTTACTATTTTGTTTCCCTGGTTCCCACTTAATTTGTTTCCATGGACACAGATTACGCTGCTCACCTGTTTTCGGTTTCATGGATTTCTATCCTGTCTGTATATTTTGCCCTTAGTTTGTTGAATTCCTTGTCTTAATTGTAATTTAATTGCAATTAAATGAAAACAAAAAATGCTATTAGCTGAACTTTAGTGTTTGGTAACTTTATTTTAAGGTGTTCTTCTTACACATGTTACATGTACTTATTATTATAACAACAATAAATTATGCATAATTACATGCAAGTAACCCTAAGCCAAACCCTAATCCTAACCCTAACTATATAGTAAGGACATGTAGGTAATTAATATACTCAGTACTTAAATGTATAATTACACTGTAACAAGGACACCTTGAAATAAAGTGTAAATGAGTGATCTGACACACTTAAGTACAATGTGTGTACAAAATATGCTTTGTCATTTCTGCTGAAACGTATTTCAGGTATTAAAATACATTTGCATTCACACATTTGTTATGATTGCTATTTTAATGCAATATTAAATCACAGCACAGTTAAAATTATAATCGAGTACTTTCCATGTACTTTAGTATGTTATTCAACACAAAAATAAGTGTACTTCTTAAAAGCGTCAAAAAAGTGCACTTTTTAAAACACGTGTATCAAGAAAGTCATAAAAGTGTCCCTTTGTAAGTGCAATTAAGTGGCCTTTCATTTGTTTGATATTATTTTATCACCTGAACCCTCTTGAAGTGCACTGTTTTTATTCCATTCTTTTGATTTGAAATACACTACAAATGAACATTCAATACACTTAAGCACACTTTTTCACAAGGGATCACACATTACATACTGTCAGATTAAAAATCCAGTAACACTTTGGCTGCATCCGAAAGCTCTAAAATGCTGCCTTCGGAGGCAGCATTCCAAGACAGGAAGGCATCAAGGCACATCCAAATCCAAATTCTGCTTTACTTCTTGTCTCCAGATGTACCTTCTTCAGATCGAATTGTGAAGGCAGCATAGATGATGCATAGATGATTTGATATCCCACAATGCTGTGTGTTCCATTCCGTGACAGTTGAGCTAAAAAATAAAGATGGCGTCTGAAAGTTGCGTTTGGTGGTCTGACTAACGTTTTGCACTTTTTATGTTATTTGTAGTGAGAAATTAGTATTACAGTAATTAAATATTAGTTTAGTTTTCACCAAAACTCATTTTATTTTGTTGTAGATCATTAAACTGTTACGCTGCCTCAGAAGCCTGTCCGAAATCAGTTTAATGAGGTGCCTTCATGCAAAAACGCTGCCTGGGAAGTCATTGCCTCATAATGCAGTGAGGCAGCAAGTCAGCTGCCTAGGCTTTCGGACGCAGCCTTCACTTTAAGGACTAATTCTCACTCTTAGCTAACATGCATGTTACTAGCAAATTGCTAAAGCACAAATTAATGCCTTATTCTGTATATTTTAGGGTATATCCTTTAACCCTTACCCCATACCTAAACTTAACAACTACCTTACTAACTATTAATAAGCCGCAGATCAGGAGTGTATTGAGGGACAAGTCATATTTAATAGTTAGTTTATAGTGGGAATTTGACCTAAAAATAATTTTGTACTGCTATTGTCATACATTCTACAAGTACAGCATGCATGTACAGTATGTAGTATGAATACAATTCAGACAATTTCTGCCATGTTGTTGTCTTGTAATGTATCTACAAAGTCAGCCATGTTGCTGTTACCTACCATTAACTAGTAGGCTGACTGCATATTTTTTCCCTTCTATGTTTTATTATTATTATTATTATTATTATTAATGATTTCATCTGTGGAGGCATTGCCTCATTTCGCTCGTCAATGAAAATGCTATGTAAAACAGTCAGTCTGTCAGTCAGTTCATGCCAACCACAGCCATCCACTGACTGACTGACTGATGTTCTTTGTGCAAATTACACTAGAGTTTTCCTAAACTGGCAAGCTCTAATCTGTTTTCTACCAATCTGACAGGAAACATGTTTACAAGCTACTAAGTGACAATTAACCCTTCTGCGCAAGAACTAGTTGCTAGCCGAATTTAACAAAGTCTGTCAGGTTTTGTTTGAGGCACTTAGTGATTGAGATATAGACAAGCATGTCTGACTATTCTGCTCTGTTTTATGAGAAGGACAGAGACTTGGATCTACTGTACGCATATTCATTAATTCATTAATTCATTCATTATATATATATATATATATATATTTCTCTTGGCTTACATACATGTACTATATGTATGTATGTATGGAGGGCCGCATTAACCATTGGGCTAGGCGGGGCTGAAGCCCTGGGGCCCGGACAAGGAGGGGGCCCATGATTGGCTGTGGAGTAGATTGACTGATCATCGGTAGCGCCGATTGCCAAAGCCCCGCCCCTCACTTATTAGCGCTATTATTTAGTGGAGCTTTTCCATGTATTCCATGCATTACCTTTAGAGATTAAAACGTCACATTTGAATTTGAGCTATCAGGTTATTTTACTAAAGCTGATGATGGAGTGGAAGTTGTTGGAACAGCAAGTGGACTGGCACATGGAGCAGATAAAATCACAGCGTCATAGTCCCCACAGATTTTAGGTTAGTTTGATTAACAAGTTAACAGCTTGATGGATGTATATTGCTTTTTGTGTTTGAACAAAGTATGTTCGCTTATGGGTTGAGAGATAAACCGGTATATCAATCGTTTTGAGCGGCATGATGTAGGTTAAGCTTTTCATTTAAAAGCATTTTAAGCATTGTGGTTTAAAAGCAAATTTAACTGTTCAGAGACATTAAGCAGTGGGGCAGAATTCATTTTGGCAAATTCACGCATTAAGATGGTCACGGCCTGATTCGTGTGGCGCGCATCTGCTCGTACAGCGCCAGTCTAAACTTGAGTTATTTTTTGCGCCTTGTGCTTAAACGTTCAAACGCACAGTTATGTGTCAAAATGTCTCCTTGTGAACACAGTAATTTGTGTCTTAAAGGAACATTAATAGTTAAATAAAGTATGTGTAGTAGGCTATATGAGATATGATGAGATTTTAAAGGGATAGTTCACCCAAAAATGAAAATACTGTCATAATTTACTCAGCATCAAGTTGTTCTAAACCTGTATGAATTTCTTTGTTCTCCT
>NW_015631070.1:1159673-1160063 GCF_001515625.1 Sinocyclocheilus rhinocerous | reverse complement strand
CACCTGCTCGTACAGCGCCAGTCTAAACTTGAGTTATTTTTCGCGCCTTGTGCTTAAACGTTCAAATGCACAGTTATGTGTCAAAATGTCTCCTCGTCAACACAGTCATTTGTGTCTTAAAGGAACGTTAATAGTTAAATATAAAGTATGTGTAGTAGGCTATATGAGATCCTAATATGATGAGATTTTAAAGGGATAGTTCACCCAAAAATGAAAATACTGTCATAATTTACTCAGCCTCAAGTTGTTCTAAACCTGTATGAATTTCTTTGTTCTCCTTAATATAAAATAAGTTATTTTGAAGAATGTTCATAACTACAAAGTTTCTGGTCCCCATTGACTCCAATAGTGTATTTTGTTTTTCATACTATGGAAGTCATGGGGGCCCAG
>NW_015631070.1:1159457-1159612 GCF_001515625.1 Sinocyclocheilus rhinocerous | reverse complement strand
CTTAAGTATAAGCTTGTTTTTACTTAGGCTAGTATTTTTTATTTGTATTTATTTATTTTTATATTGAAATTGGTAACAAGAATGATGAAATTTCATTGCTTCAAAATTTTGATAGGATAAAAATCCTATTTAAAGCTATATATATATATATATAT
>NW_015631070.1:1120762-1159015 GCF_001515625.1 Sinocyclocheilus rhinocerous | reverse complement strand
AATGTTCGTAACTAGAAAGTTTCTGGTCCCCATTGACTCCAATAGTGTATTTTGTTTTTCATACTATGGAAGTAATGGGGGCCCAGCAACTGGGGTTACCAGTATTGTTCCAAATATATACTTTTACATTCAACAGCAGAAGGACACTCATACAGGTTTAGAACAACATCAGACCTTTAATTTTTGGGTGAGCTATTCCTCTAAAGCAGCCTAATTTAGCTGCTGTTAAAAATTTATGTCAATATTGTTAATCAAACAGAAAAAAAACCACTCACTCTCCTTGAACGAATCACTTTTGTAAAATAAATAAGAATGACTGTATATTGAATTTATACAGTGAAGACTATTCAGCTTATTTGTACATTTATTTTCTCCAATATAATTTATTATTCAGTGCTTTAAGTGTTTCAAGTAGGTCTATTTTTTTGTAATTTGTGGCTGTTTACTTGTCTTAAGTATAAGCTTGTTTTTACTTAGGCTAGTATTTTTTATTTGTATTTATTTATTTTTATATTGAAATTGGTAACAAGAATGATGAAATTTCATTGCTTCAAAATTTTGATAGGATAAAAATCCTATTTAAAGCTATATATATATATATATATATATAATATTTGTAATAGGGGGCCCTGGAGTCAGTCATAGCCCCGGGGCCCAGTAAGGTCTTAATGCGGCCCTGTATGTATGTATGTATGTATTTATTTATTCTGTATACTGTATGTTGTTTTCAGCACAAGAGTATCATTAAAGTATAATCAATTTCAGATTTCATTCTCTAGACAATGTCTTCCTGTCAAAGTATCTTAGCAGGATAAGCTGCAATGGGAACTGGAACTTTATGCTGATTTTTTTCTCTGAGGGGAGTTTTTTTTTTTTTTTTTTGATTTCAGGAGCTCCGTATGGCTACAACTACTTAATTAAGGATTTCTTGAGTTTGATCCTTAAATATTGAGTCGTTTGTCTGGAGTTCTCGCATTTTCACAAAGAAGAGAGGAGTGTTACAGAATTTCATGAAGTTCTTGGAACAGTATTGCAAAAGATTGCAAGTGGCTATTTAATTAGACAGACCTCTTTAATTCATGAAAATACTTTAATCACTGAACCAGCATATTATATAATTTTTCTTCCCTCCCAGACTTGTTGGTAATGACAATGGTTTGATCTCAAAAGAGAGTTTGACCCTGAGACATATGAACATTATGCACTTTAGCGTTTAAGCCAGGATTACTCACAGCGGCTATCATTCTACTTTGGGCACTTTCACAGACCTGTGTTCATTTGAAGTAACAGTGTATTTGTGGCAGACAAACACAAGTGCTGTTCTGTGTGTGAAATGTTGTGGTGGTGAAGCCAAAGGGACCAATAATTCAACAACAGTTAAACAGCTGCTTTTACTACTGTGGTCATTATGCAGTTACAAAAGCTTCCATGAGTTCTCATGGTGGGACTCATTATTATGCAAGTAGTAGTGCATTTCAAATCTTAAAAGTATTTAAAATATACATATATTGCAGATAATGAAATAAAAGGACACTTTTGTGACCTAACCTAAGCAGAGGTGGAAAGAGTACGAAAATATTCTACTCAAGTAAAAGTACCATTACATTAATTAAATTTTACTTAAGTACAAGTAAAAGTACCAGTCTAAAAATGTACTCAAGTAAAAGTAAAAAGTAGCTAATTTAAAATGTACACAGAGTTAAAATTACAAATTTTAACAGTGGGAGGGAGGCAAAAATGGGATAGGCCAATAAATCTCAAACCAGTTGTTTTTAATTTAGAATAATCAGGCATTTGGACTGTTATCAGGCAAATTAAATCAGTATCATCAAAATTCATATTTTCAATGCAGAGGAAACAAGCTTCAACAGAAGTGGCATTTAGATGTATATACACACTGTTTAATGCAGGACATGAATGCATTTAACCTGCAGTTACTAATGCAGAAATAATGTTTTGATATATAAGACATACAATGTTGAATACTCATCTGAAATTATAAGAAAAAAAATCAAAAGATACTTTAAATATGAAATTAAAACCACCAGTAGGTGTCAGCAAGTCACTGTTATTAAGTGAGTCATTGCGATTGAACCGAATCATTTAAATGGTTGATTCATTCAGGAACGAAACACCGTCATGTTGCTCAGAGATGCAAAACTTTCCACCTCTGCACCTAAGTACACTAAAAAGTGCAATTTGCCAAATAATAATTTCAAATTAAAAGAATCATTTAAAAATGTTTGTTCATTGTTTTAATAATCATTTGTCATGCTTTAAAGAAGTACACTTATTCTGATGTGTTTACTAACGTACTAAAGCACATGTAAAGTATCTGTATAGTAAACTTTTTAAACATATACTTCCTTGATTAACTAAAGGTTTGCAATTATAAGAACTTTCAACTTTACAGTACCTGAAAAGAAGAAGAAGAAGAAGAAGAAGAAGAAGAAGAAGAAAAAGAAGAAAAACACAAGATAATACATTGTGTTTTCCTGTGGTTTTCCCTTGAATCATTTGCAATTTGCAGCTTTCCTTTCATGCACAAAATGCAATGTGGTGTCAATGCTCTCTGAAAAATAATTTACTAAGGCTGAAAGTAATTTTAGAAATGATAATTGCAAGAGCAAATTAATACAACTGAAAGGCATGTATTAATTTGATTTGCTGTCATTGTGGTAAAATGGACTCAGATAACACATGCCCAATTCTACTGAAATGCTGGCTGGGTTCATGTGATATTAAATAATTTCCTGTGTACAACTGTTTTAATCAAAATTATAAAACAAATGTATAAACTACTAGGCTGTTGAATGCTTGAATCTGAATCTAAGGTGTGTAATTATTTTCAGGGAAACGCAAGGATAAAATAGTTACAGGCAGGTCTTGACCACATAATGTCTTTTATATATCATATCACATATGCATATCACTTGGCCAAATGATTTCCATTATTTTAAAAGTCCTTACAGCCTACAACAGCAAAAATAAAGAAATAAATGACAAATAAAATAAAATGACAAATTATTTCCATATTTTTGCCACAAAATTACTTTTTATTATGTACGGACAGGACACACACTTGCAGACATGGAAACATGTACGCACATAGAAACGTGTTATCAGAGCTGCTCTGATGATTTTTTCAGTAAAATAGTTTAGGCATGGAATGAAATGCATAATAAATTAATCCTATATACAAAAGCGTTTTAAGGGCAAAAATCTGACGAATGTCTTGAAAATATATAATCTGCACAATGTCTTGAGGTGTAACCGGTAACCATAGTATAAGCGGAATAATTGACTCCGGTATTGAAATAAATAAAAGATGTAATCATTGTAAAATTATTTAAAAAACATATTTATGTATTTTTAAATATATATATTTGTAAAAAATATATAGAAATTTATTTTTAAATGTATTTTGCCCTTTGTATGTTTTATACTTTTTTATTTAAAAATGTATTTGAAAAAAAAAAAAGGGTAAATGTCCAATACAATGTATGTGGAAACAGTACTCTTCAATCTATCTACAGTATAACTGCATTAAGTACAGCCATCAGGGTTTCCAGAGGAAACAAGTGGGATCTCAACACTCAAGCCACACAATTATCACTCGGCCTTCCTCAGTCCCAGCGGCTGCAGCAGCTGTTCACTGTCACAGGTATATTTCTGGGTGTGTGATTATATGGACGAGCTCTGTATCTTTCCCTCTGCACACCGTGAGCAACACTTCACTGTTTCCTGTTGGAGGTTATTTCCGATGCTTTATTTGGAGACGATATGGTTCAGTCATTTCCATTACAGAGGATCCAGTGCAAAACAATTCAATAAATATACATATGTTTATGTATAGTGCTATAAAAAATGACAGAGAATGAGGAGAATAATAGCTGACCGCAATTCAGTCAATCAACGCCCAATCAATGCATAATGTGACATAATTAAATAACTGATACAATTAACAATTTAGCATTTCTAACTCTTGATTATTTACAAATGAAGGCTAATTGTTTAGAAAGACTGCTGAGACACACATCATGTCTTTGAAAGATGACAGCGGTGACCGGTGAGTCATTTCTTCTCTGCTCACACAGAGAAAACTGGCTCCATATTCACTCGCTCGCAAAATTGGCACCCAGTTACAACTTGGGTACCTCAGGAAAAAGATGATCATATCATTCTCTGACATTTTGAACTGACTGCGCATGATAGAGAGAATCATTACCTACCTTTTAGTTTTTTTTTTTTTTTCCTTCTATAAAAGCATACATTTTTTTGTACAAATTATATGCTTTCATGCAAAATTGGCAACCTGTAAAATAGTTGAGCTTTTTTATGAGATTAGGCAGGAGACACTAATTAGTACATGAGATCAAAGATGATACTTTTTCCAAAAAATGCTAGTGTAAGTAAATGATGCTGTGTGCTGTCATATGAAGCCAGAAGTCAAGAGGCCAGTGCACATGAATACTGCATAAAAGATCACTGAATCTAACACCTGTTTTACCAGTACAGGAAAAAAAAGACTTGAAAAAGGCATCATGTCTGCGCCTTTAATCTTGAGAAAAAGGAGAACAAACTTTCAAGTTGGGAACTACAGAGTTATTTTCCAGCCACAATGTCAGCAGAAAACTCTTTGATTCTGTGACACACAAACAAAATTGCTCCAGTCTGGTTAACTAGACCTACATCAGCTACTACAAAACAAACCTTCAGGGCTTTGTTCTTTATACATGGATTACTGGATTTAATTGTTGACAACAGGATTCACGGTCACATTTAAATGTGATTGTCACTCCCAAAACATTGCAGTCTGTGCATAGAAACTGTGATTATGAGAGAAAGCAGACTGATATGATGGTAGCCTGATGAGTGTTTGTAAAGGAAGCCATGCAGGCTGATTATTTGGCTGTTTTGAGATCATTAGTAAAGGTCAATAACCATGTCCGCCTGGCTGATTAACAGAAGTGGTAGTTCCACCTGATGTCAGTTACAAAATGTGCCGACCTTGTCGAAGGATAATGCAGGTTTTTTTTTTTTTGAATGAATGAATTTTAAATGAAATACTTGTTCTGGAAATTGCGGACACATTTTAACACTATAACCGCCACGGGGTAAATTTTACCCGTGGCTTTTTTTAAAACGTACATAAAAGATTTTTAATAAAACATTCAAGTCTCCCAGTCACTGACTTTTACTAAAATTGTGTGATTTGCAATCCCCTGTTGTTAAAAACTGTTTAGATAAAACCAGATTAAAAAACGGGGCATGTATACCTATAAGCGCCAGCGCGGGTCAAATTTACCCGCTATATAATGGCTGTATGTTCGCGCTGTCATTTTCGTGATGCTTATGTTTTAACTGTACATTGCTAGGCAACACCTTTCACTCACTGAATTAGCGGTTATCAGTTTCATAAATAAAGACAAAATGAGTAAAAGAAGGCGATTTATGAATGCTGAAGAGGTATAAGAAGCACTAAATGCCATGAGCGATGGAGAGTCTGATGGTGGGGAGATAAGTAAAGCGTCCTGTCGGCTCAACATCTGACGGCGATCAATATATCATATTTAGACGTTTTATCCTAATGTTAGCCTACTCATAATTGTTCAAAATTTGGATTAATTATTACATTTTTGTTTTGCCATTTCTATTGTTTATTGTTCGCATCTGTGTTGCTATTTATTCTAGTCTGCCTGTTTCCTGAAGAAAAAAAATCCGATCTGATGTAATGAATAAAAGGTTTTTTTTTTTGGATTACCCTAAGTTTATCGCTTTTAGGTATACAGCGACCCCTGGCGGTTCTAGTGTTAAATAATGTTATATTATAGAATAAGCCACTAATGATCACTTATGATGTGATAATTAAATTATGATCATGGTATTTAGTGTTGGCGGTAACACATTACAAGTAATGCAAGTTATGTAATCAGATTACTTTTTCAAGTAACTAGTAAAGTAATGTGTTGATTACTTTACTAGTAAAGTAATCAACATTTATTGACTGACAGCTCTCCTATCCAAATGTTGAGAAAAGTCTGCAGTAAGTGTGTTGGAGAGAAGGAGGCGTGGTTCGCGCTGCGTAAACATGATGTTTACTTTCCCCAACACTGGTGGTATTATGTCGTTCCCAACCTGTATGCGTTTCTTTTGATTGAAAAACATAGGTAAATGAAGGCTGTGAAGATAACGAAAGACAGAGAAAATGGCAAAAGCATGATGGTCAGCTTTTAGACCTCATTAGTATATACACTTCTCTAAGTTAAAAGGTTTCTACTACCAACCATTTATGTATTTATTTATTTATTTATTCAGATTCCAAGGAGGCAGTCAGTTGTACCAATATTAACTCTAATCAACTGAAGCAAATTCATTGAATTCAAGAGTGGTACTCTGACATGATGCATATTTCACAACTAAGTCAGTCTGTGAAAAGCCATGCCAGTTAAATATTGCAAGGTCAACTGTAAGTCATATTATCGGAAAGTGAAAGCATTTAGGAACACAGTAGCAACTCAGCCATGAAGCTGAAGACCACGTAAAGTCACAGACTGGGTTGCCAACTGCTGAGGCACTTGGTGCGTAAAAATTGCCAATGCTTTGCTGATTCCAGAGCTCAGGGGTGTCCAAACCTGTTCCTGGAGAGGCGCTGACCTGCAGAGTTCAGCTTCAAACCTAATTAAACACACCTGAACCAAATAATCAAGGTCTTCAGACTCATTTGAAACTTTCAGGAAAATGTGTTGGAGCTGGTTAGAACTAAAATCTACAGGACACTGGCCCTCCAGAAGTGGGATTGGATACCCCTGCCATAGCCAAAGAGTTCCAAACTTTCACTGGCATTAATAACAGGGTAGAGCTTAATGGAATGCGTTTCCATGCTGAATAGCTGCATGCAAACCTCACATCACCAAGTACAATGCATCAGATGGACTGCATAAAGCAGCCGCCACTGGACTCTGGAGCAGTGGAAACTTGTTCTGTGGAGTGATCAACCACACAGTCTGAAGGGCGAGTCTGGGTTTGGCAGATGGCAGGAGGGCATTACCTGCCTGACTGCAATGTGCTAAGTGTAAAGTTTGGTGGAGGAGGGATAATGATATGGGGCTATTTATTTATGTATTTATTTATTTTCAGGGGCTGGGTCCCTTACTTCCAGTGAAGGGACATCTTAATGCTTCAGCATACAAAGATATTTTGGATAATGCTATGCTTCCAACTTTGAGGGAACAATTTGGGGAAGGCCCTTTTCTATTCCAGCATGAATTCAAAGTCCATAAAGATATGGTTGGATGAGCTTGGTGTGGAAGAACTTGATTAGCCCAAACAGATCCCTGACCTCAACCCCATCAAATGCCTTTGGGACGAACTGGAACAGAGATTGCAAGTTCACAAAACTACTGGATGAATGGGCAAAAATTCCCACAGAGACACTTTGCCATGTGGTGTGGGATCATATCTCATTAACATTAAGATGGTTTGATCAACAACTGAACCTCGTGAGCACACAATTGAATGGATTTATTTATTTTATTTTTATTATTATTTTTGTGTGTGTGTGTGTGTGTGTGTGTGTGTTATAAAACAGGTATATCTAAGGACGGGCATACATGGTTTGATTTTTAGCTGAAGCAGGGGTTGGTAAACGTTTTTTTTTTTTTTTTTGGTTGATTTTCTCTGCTCTTCAATCAAATCCTTTGTCACTCTCTCTTTTGCCAGCTATAGCATTAACAGTGAAGGCAAAATTCACCTCCATGTTTACAGTCATGCACATGTGATGTGTAGGAAGTCTTGTGTCTGAAATTGTACTGCGCAAATCTAACCTGTAAATGGCCACTGAGAGTATATGATGTTTCCAGTAAACATGCAACTGAAATAATAACCAAATATTTTTCCTGTTGCTCAAGCAGTAGAGCCCGACAACAGCAAGTAATTTCCCCAGAGAATGCAAAAAAAAAATAAAAATGTATATGCAATGCAAAGTTGCTTCGGACAAAAGTTAATCTGCCAAATGTATGCATTTAAAAGTGAATGTCTAAGAGATGAAACAGGTTCCTTTTGGTTCCCTCTATGCCTGTGCTTTCATATAAAATATTTTTTTTTGACCACAGTATAAATTTGTAAAACCGCATTATCTTCAGTTAGACAGACTAAGATAACAATCAAAGATAAATTGCAGTGGATATTTGATAGATATTCTAGTTTTGAAAAGATAAACACATGAATACTGTCATTATCACAGCAGAATTGTAAACAGGATGTTATGTAAAACCTAGATTCTTTGTCAATAAAGCCTCAATATTTATTCATCAGTCTTTGTATGAATAACCCAAAACTCAAAGCCATGTTTTGAAATGTAACTTCTAGCAATTGTTAGACTTTGCTGTGAAACCATTAGTGACACAAGAAAAAAAAATGTCCTCTGATGAATATCACAAAACTTCTTTGATGGGTTTCACCTCAAAAGAAGACAAGAAAGATTCATGAAAAGATTATTTGCAAGACAGTGATGTGTGCATTATAAAATATAGGAGCAATAGCAATCTTATCCATAAGATTCACCTTCATTCAGTATATTTTCAGTGATGATCTTGTAACCTGTTATCTGCGATATCATCGTCGTCTCAAATACTAATATCATTACGCATCCCTTAAGCCCAGACAACTTGTTTGACATTTGATGAAATATTGAGTCACAGCTTTTCATTCTCAATCATTATGATGTCACACCGTATGACAACATGAAACGAGCCGAACAAATGCACAAAACAGAGCGGCAAACTAGGCCAACTATTTCAACAAGGCACATCAACGGCTGTCCTCCGAGAACCGTAGTTTCTCTCATCTTTTGCCAGAGACGCCACCAGGGAGAACGTCAGCGAGCAAGAGAGACAGAGCTGTAAGACTGCTGTGAACTTCCAGATCAATTTGAAATTTAATCATAAAGTTCTATTCTTCCGGGAACTTACACAGCATTGAAGCTGGCATTACATTTTAATGACTAGCAAAGCATAATCCGACACAGTACTTTGAAAGAGCTTATGGTCCAGTTTACAGCATTCAGCAGCCAAAACTGACATCTTGTGAATAAAATTATCTGCCACCACTTCTTGAAATGCCATAGGAATATTCCTGCATTAATCTCTATTTACCATGGAGGTCTCACTTAATCACAAACGCTTCCTCCACGCTGCACTTTCGGACTGCCAAGATTGCAATTCACTTCAAATTTAGCGGCACACTCAAAAGCTTGTATTACTACTTTAACACTAGAACCGCCAGGGGTCGCTGTATACCTAAAACCACCAGCGGTAAATTTTACCCACGCACATGACAGCTGTTTTTGAATGGCTAAAGAACATATTATTTCACTGTATTATGCTACTGCCTTCACAAAGAAGTGTCTAGAGTCATGCAATGATTATGTTTAGTCATCAACTATATTTTTGTCCTGTTGTTTTATGTTCAAAACTTTTTTTATGCAGGCTACACTAGTCACTTTTCATAACGGTCAGTATTACGCTAAACAAGCCTGCACTGACAACGAGAATTAGAAGGAAGTAAATACATATGTAGGTGGTGTAATAGGCTATTATAAAACAATGTCATTAATCAATATATTAAGATAACCTATGTTATTTAAATTACTAAAATAGCCTATAGACAATAATGAGCAATACTAATTCACCAAATTGCATAGGATGATGCATGACAAATTCAAGCGCACAGCTTCACCTAATTAATTATTAATTTGTTTAGTTATATCATTTATAATTTGAATTATACAAGAAGAACACCAATAAACTTCGGGTAATTAAAAAAAAAAAAGCATACATATTCATCAGCTACATCAGATCGGATTTTTTTTCTTCAGGAAACAGGCAGACTAGAATAAATAGCAACGCAGAAGCGAACAATAAACGATAGAAATGGCAAAACAAAAATTTAAAAATGTATCAAAATTTTTTACAATTATGAGTAACATTAGGATAAAACGTTTAAATATGATATATTGATCGCCGTCAGATGCTGAGCCTACAGGACACTTTACTTATCTCCCCACCATCAGACTCTCCATCGCTCATGCCATTTAGTGCTTCTTATACATCTTCAGCATTCATAAATCGCCTTCTTTTACTCATTTTGTCTTTATTTATGAAACTGATAACTGCTAATTCAGTGAGTGAAAGGTGTTGCCTAGCAATGTACTATGTTAAAACATAAGCAGCACGAAAATGACAGCGCGAACATACAGGCATTATATAGCGGGTAAATTTGACCCGCGCTGGCGCTTATAGGTATAAATGCCCCGTTTTTTTATCTGGTTTTATCTAAACAGTTTTTAACAACAGGGGATTGTAAATCACACAATTTTAGTAAAAGTCAGTGACTGGGAGACTTGATGTTTTATTAAAAATGTGTTATGTACGTTTTAAAAACAGCCACGGGTCAAATTTACCCAGTGGCAGTTCTAGTGTTAAATTATGTTTTTTTTTTTTTTTTTACTTAGTCGCTCCTAACTGCTGGTGCGCTTTTTTGAAAAAAGCCGGGGAGAAATGGTCATGCCTGTGCAACATCGCAGCATGACTAATTGAAGGCAGGTCGTATTTGATAGGTATATGGAGAATTAATGAGACTTTTATTTATTTTCTCTGTGAAACACAAAAGGAGATGCTTAGCAGAATGTTCACACTGCTCTAAGTAGTCTCCATTACCAGAACGGGCCATGAAAGAAGACCACAGTCGCTCATGTAAAACTGAGATTTTTGCTGATCATTGTCCAGAGTTTTAGCACTCATTTGCGCATATACATATTCAAACTTTGCATGTCACGTTTGGTTACATGACAAATGAAAACCAAAAACCTGTTTTGTACTGTCAGTGACCATCACATGTGCCAAGTTTTCTAAAAGCATCACAAAGGTGATGACATAATTTTTATTTATTCATTCATTCATTCATTTATTTATGTATTTATTTATTTATTCATGCATGCATACTACTAAACGTGTGTATAAAATGCAGTGCTTCTTAACACGTTTTACTTTCTGACCCAACATTTATATAATAACCCATATAGTGGTTATGGTTTTGTTCTGTTGTCTGTGTTATGTCATATTCTGTGCCATATTTTAAGTTTATGCAGTTCCTGTTTCCTGTGTATTTGTATTATGTGTATTCTATTTGTAGTTTTTTTTTTTTTGGATTATCCTGTCATTGATTCCATATGTGTCTTGTTTGCACATTTGTCACTGTGTCACTGCCTATATATACCCCAGTGTTTACTGTGTTCTTTTTCGAGTCTTGTCCTATGGATGTAATGTTTGGTCTGTTCATTCTGTTGCTTCGTTTTCTGGTGTCTGTGTTGGATGTGTTATGTTTATCGTTTTAATAAACTCACTGTAATTGGATCCAGCTCTTCCTATTTTTTAAATTTCACCTTCATTGCAATACTGTAACATAGTCTGGGTATTATTTTCCTTCATATTTTGTATACTTTTTAAAGTAATTAATTAATTTACATTTTAATAGTACTATTTAGGATTATTATTATTATTATTATTATTATTATTATTATTTATAATATTATCAATCTATCTCTGCACGATTATATTATTAGTTGCATTTAATTAATTGTATTATTTGCATTTAGGATTTACCTCTGCTGTCCAAACCAATCAGATCAGCCCTGCGTGCAATCAGCTGAGAAGTACTGATATAACATGGTATTAAATTGTTGGCAGTTGTAACATTAATTTTCTTGGTTTAATTTAGTTTGTGCACTTATCAAACTGCTACAGTTATTTCCTTGCTGAAGTAGTTAATGTCCTGAAAGGAAAATGTGGGCTGGGAGGTTGGATGCAGCATTAACTTATGGGCATTTGAGTGGTTTTATCTGATTGCTGCCTAAAAGTTCTTGTTGATAAGACAAACGGTGTGAATTGCTGAGCCTTGAAATAAACAGATTTTATATATCTTTCAGATTTCTTATGTCTTTCTTCCGCATTTTGCCAAAGCCTTTACAGTCTCTGAATCTTCTCTTTCAATGTATCAAGGACATTTGAGTCACTTTATGCTTCAAATAAAGAGCCGAGGGTTTTTGACATGGCCAGAGTCTCTCAGACAGTCTGATCTCTTCACAGATACTAAAACTGCTTACCTTCACAACAGATTAGAGCCGCTAATTAATGACTCTCCTTCATAGGCTCACAGTCACACCCTTAACCCTTTGATGCATTATTTATTCAATGACAAAGAAAGAAAAAAAATCGAAATACTTGTTTCAATAATTCAGAACAAGAATATAATCATTCGTAATCTGGGATTTAAACTCATCTACAGCATGCATCAATGTGTCTTTAGAGCCACATTCAAGATGGTGCCAATGTACATGACATGTCATCTGGCTCTGTTAAACAATCTGTTTAGTATCACATTGTTTGTCTTATTTGTGACTTGGTTAAAACACGACTCTACATCCGCACTGATCTATGATCGTCGTACACTTTTAAACATTAGAATCTACATTGAGAAGTATGTTACAGATGAGTGGTGTGACGAGCGTTCCGAAGCTGCATCAGCGTCGCCCTGGAAACGAGCGAGGAGCACCTGGCCATCCTCATCACAGGCTGATCGGTCACAGCTGCAGCTCATCAGGCGGTGGCCACATAAGCCACGCAAGCCCTGCCATCTGGGAAACTTCTCCATGAGACTGAGCACTAACTCGCCCTCTCATTTCGCCCACAGACAGCAGCGTGTGACCGACCAGCCCCACAGGAGCACTGCACGGACCCTCTGCACTGGGAAGATGGAAGAGAGCACTCACGGCACCGGAGCACCTACCTGGACCTTTCTCCCTACCACCCACCTCACTAATAAATCCACCCTCCGGGGCATTTATTAAGATTTCCTTGTCGTGTGATTCTTCACCCTGTTACACTGATGGAGAATGCGGGCATTTCAGTGAAGAATCACCGACAAGTGATTTTCTTCACCCCACCTTTCCCTTGTTTTTGTCTCCGGGTTCTGTCACAGGCGAGCGCTCCTCCCCCAACATGGATGAAATCCTCCAGCGGCTCACCGAGGTCAGCATCTGCCAGCAGCAGATCGTCGAGCACCTCGCCACCCGTCAAGGACTCGCGCAGCACTGGCTGCTGGAGGGGGCTCCATCGGCTGGACAGGTGGCGGAGCGCGTGGTGATCGACCGTCTCCTCCGAGCCCTTCCCCGATCTCACCGACAGGCAGTTGGGATGAGGAATTCTACTTTTACGTAGAAAGGGCGACAGCGCACTGCATTAAAATAAATGATCATTCATGTTTTCATAACTGCTGGCCAAATTCAAAAACAAACTAAAATTAAATCATCTTTTAGAGCAAGGGGGCCCCCTGGTGTTTTGCATATAGGGAGGATCGGTTCCGACTGTTCATATGTTGTTCAGAAATCTGTATTTGGTGTTACATTCTCCAATTTTGAGCCAATTTATCTTAAAATCCTTGAGGATATTATACTTAAACTAAAGATTACAACTTCTCAAGATATTGTTCCGACTCATTTGTTAAAGCAAGTTTTAAATTAATTTGACCCTTTTATAGTGGCTATAATTAATAAGAGCTTGCTTTCGGGGTCGTGCCTGATTACTGTAAACATGCAGTGATTCAACCCCTTTTGAAGAAATCAAATTTGGATAAGAGTGTGTTAGCTAATTTTAGACCAATCTCAAAACTTCCTTTCTTGGCTAAAATTATGGAGAAGAGGGTTCTCACGCAACTTCATTCATTTGTTGATGCACATGAGATCTGTGAATGGTTTCAATCGGGATTTAAACAAACATAACAGCACTGAATCAGCTTTGCTGAGAGTTTTTAATTACATTTTTCTTGTGACCGACCTCTGTAATTTTAATGTACTTTTACTTCTAGATCTGACGACAGCGTTTGATACGATTGACCATCAAACTCTGATATCTTGTCTTGAAACATCTGTGGGAATACCCTAAAATAGATAAAGTCTATACTTCCAGAATAGGAGTTTATTGGTCTGCATGGGAGAGTGTGTATTGGCCTCGGAACCCATTTCTTGTGGTGTCCTGCAAGGTTCAATCTTGTCACCTTTTTTTTTTTTTTCTTTTATCTGTATATGCTACCGTTAGGATTGATTTTGGATAAATATGGTGTGTTGTTTCATTCTTACACCGATGACACTCAATTGTATTTGTCTTTTAACCTGAACTCTTCCAGTGCCTTGGGGCGTTTGTTGGCCTGTGTAGATAAGGTGAAGTCATTAACTTTTTGAGTCTTAATGAATCGAAAACAGAGATAATTATATTTGGGCCCTCTGAAATGAGTGATACGGCTAGATTTAACCTGGGTACATTGAGCCCTTTTAGGAAACACCAAGTAAAAAATTTGGGTGTGATCTGTGACAGTGCTTTAAAATTTAACTCTCAAATAAGTGAAGCTGTCAAAGCTAGCTTCTATCAATTAAGAATGATAAGCCTTTCTTAGCACATATAGACTTGAAGAAGCTCATTCATGTTTTTATTTTTTCTTGACTAAATTATTGTAACTCACTTTATTACGGTACTCAAACAAATCTTTTGGACAGATTACAAATGGTTCAGAATGCAGCCGCAAGACTACTAACAGACACTCGGAAGTATGACCACATTACCCCTGTTTTGAGATAATGGTTACCAGTACCTTATAGAATTAATTTTAAGATTTTAATTTTTGTTTTTAAATCTTTCCATGGTACAGCCCCTCCATACATTGCTGTTCATACATTTTATTCAAGTTCAAGAGTCAAAGAGATCATTACGATTTAATGGACAAAATCTCCTACATGTTCCTTGATCAAAATTAAAGTTCAGAGGTGACCGCACATTTGTGGTAGCTGCCTCAAGGCTTTGGAACAGTTTACCAGTGTCTTTGAAACAATTATCCAATCTGAATGAATTTCAGAATCAGTTAAATTATTATTATTTTTTACATTAGCTTTTGATCAGGGATGAGCGCCGAGGTATTTTATTTGTAGTTACCCATCTGTGTTTGTCTTGTTTGGTGCGTATTGATGTTTTTTTTTTTTTCATGGGTGGTATTATTATTATTATTATTAGTAGTAGTAGTAGTAGTATTATTATTATTATTATCATTTTAATTGAGCTCATTGTACAGCACTGTGGTCAGCTTAGTTGATTCATTAAGTGCTTTATAAATAAAGTTGGAGTTGGAGTCAGAGTAATGCATTTCGGTAGCAGAATTGCCTAATTTTTGTAAAATTTTGTTAGCAGAATTGCAAAATGTGCAACATTTCCTCAAAAACAAGGAAAACAGCAGCTCATAAAATTGATATTTGACCCTCTGAGGTCGACTTTTGAAATGTTCTGGTTTAGCACTTGTTCTCACTCTCCATGTGTTTATTGAATAACAAAAACTGACTCCATGTTTTTGAGTTTGAAGCCCCATTCTGCAGAAAGCACAAACGAATGGTCCGAATCGATATTTAATCTATATAAACCTGCAGTGTTAATGATACTGTTCAGGCTGAGCATTGAAAGTCCTCTTGATCACATGAGAAACTGCCACAGCATTATGGTGGCTTTGATTACAGGCTAATGTCAAATGGTTCTGATCACTGCTGGCGGCTGTAAACAACAGGTGAAAGCAGTTCAATCTGCTGCTGTTGGAGGCTGCACATGCTGAGCATATAAGAAACCAAGTCTTCATTCTGGCATGGCCTTAATTGTCTGACATTTTTGCTTTTCTGATAACTCTCAGCCATGTCATATCATTAAGCAAATTAATTAATTAAAATGGGCAAAAATATTAATTGTAATTATTTTCAAAGACATTAATTTTATTTTGGCTATGTTCCAATTTTATTTAAATTAAGATCAGATTTAGAAAGAAGCATATTTAGAAAGAAAATGGCAAAGAAAGGCCACATGCTTATGCAATATGCCAATCACAAGTGGTGATTCATATATGAGTAATTGAAGGTCCAGAATAGCAGCTAGACATTATGTAGGTGTTTCATATTACATGCACGAACAACATGATTAATTCAGGTTACCATTTTCTTCAAGGGGCAAAATGTTGTTCTACTAACTTTCTTTAAACAGCATCTGTTGTCAAGAAACTGCTAATGACAACACGCTGCAAGTGAATATCCATCTGGATCAATAGATACTGGTGCAGGCCCTTCAAATGGTTCACGAATCAAAACACCAAGTCACTACTGTTCCAGTTTCTTGCATTTAAATCATTTAAATAAAATGAAAGGCCAGAAAATAAAACTGCAGTGCAGCAGATATTTTAATATTGACTTTAATCACACCGCAAAGTGTATATTTTGTAATATATTTTGAATCCAAGGCTGATGTGAAATATATATGAGGCATTGAGTATCTTTCTAATTAAATTTGATATGCATCTTTTAGCGTGTTTTTAATTAGGATTTTTCTAAGTAATGAAACTGATATGTATGTGTCTATTGTGAACTCAACCAACCCATTGTAAACTAATGGCTCATACATCAGCAGAGCTCAGCGTCATGTGTTCATTGGCCAATCACATGCTGGGGGAAAAAAAAAATAATACAAAAATCTTAATTTCATTATAAGTATTTCCAGAAGTTAATATGCAAAGAGTAAAGTTTAAAATAATATTTGCTTAAGTGCTAACTGAATGTAATGTTTTCAGACAATTGCAATTACAATTAAAATAAAATATATTATATTCAAAATGTATATTGAACGGAATATGGAATATATACATATTGATCCACTTAAGTAGGACTATGGCAAGCCATTTTAGCTTAAAATGTTTCCAGTTTTACTCATCATAATTGCATTTGTACTAGTAAGACAACAACTCCCATGATTCCACACTCAGTCATAGCATCATCAAACTACGCCTTTGCCTCTTTGTTTATTTTGAATATGCGCCCTCTAGCGGCGAAAATTACATATTGTGCCTTTAAATCAGAGAGCTCTACAATGAAATTCTTACTAGAAATAATGCCAATTGGAGAGCTCTCTAATTCAAATATTACAAGTAACAATTATGATTATAGAGCGCTTTAATTAATTTTTTCATTCATTAATTCATTCGTTTTTGTGACAACACATTGTTTGTGTTAAAAATGAAAATGTGGAAAGCAGTTTACTAAATCATGTTGAATTATAAAATTGAATGACTGCTCCATTTACACTTTAATTCTTACTAGTAACAATGCATTGCATTACTAGTAAGTATTACTTGTATTACTAGTAAGTATTGAATTAGAGAGCTCTCTAATCATAATTGTAAATACTAAGAATTGAATTGTATAGCCGGGGGCTATCTCGACGGCTGCAACTGCAGATCTCTCTAATTGATATATAGAGCTCTCTAATCGTAACTGTTACTAGTAAGAATTGAATTAGAGAGCTCTCTAATTGACATTGCTAATAGTAAGAACTGAACTGTAGAGCTCTGTAATTTAATTCTTACTAGTACAAATGCAATTACGACAATAAATTTTGAGAATATTTTAATCTAAAACGTCTTGCCATATAGAACTTAAGTAAATTTTTAGATGTCATTTTATACTTACTTCTGTTGGCTTTGAAATATGGTTAAAGTTACTGCTGAATATACTGACAAGCATTTATGATAAACTACAATATACTTTAATGTAATATCATTAAAATATTTGCATTTACACTTTTTTTTTAAGATTCATATTTTGGCATTTTTGCCTTTATAAGGATAGGACAGATCAGAACTTACAGGAAGTGAAGTAGAAGAGTGATGGGGTGGGATCGGGAAAGGTCCTCGAGTCAGGAATCGAACTCTGGACGTCCATAGTGCAATGGTGCTGTATGCCACAAGGCTATTGGCGCCGATGCAATTACACATTTTTATTGATGAAATTGGAATTACGATTTGAAATCAACACCAACTGTAATATCAACACTGTAATATGTCATTGTAATATTAACATATATTCAAGTACTTTACATGTTATTTAGTATTTTAGTCACATCAAAAGATAAAAAATGCTATTAAAACATAATGATTTAAAATCTTTATTTATTTAACTTTGACATTATTACTAAAGTGTGTAAAGTGGCACGATCAGATTTTCACTGCAGCATGTTGTCCTGACACCACGCGTCCATTGAGGATTAAATGTGATTAGCTGCGGCTGTCAGTCCCGCTGAATGGCCAGAGCCTTTAGAGCCTCTTGCATCACTGCAGTTTGACTTGTCTGTTCGCCGTTGACCCCCTGCCACGTCTGCAAACAGTCGATAATTAATGCTTAGGCCATTCGGAGGCTGACTGATTGGCAGGCCTGAAGCCTGGGGAGAGATTCTGGATCTCAGCTGGCCCATGACAGCCATCCAGAACCCCATCAGCGGCTCTTCCTGCTCTCAGGATCAGGATTAGACTGTATTTTAGCTGATTCTCACATCGCTGCACGTCAAAGGCATGTTCTCTCCGAACGAGCCTTCAATATGGACATTTACTCGATAAACAGGGGAATGCTGTCAGTGTGTGTACATCAGTAAGATGGGGATCCGACTTTGGGCTTTGCGGTCCACATCTTAATAAAAATCTTTCGTTACATTTACTGACTTGTCTTTTGACAGATATCTCAGCATACAGTAAGGATACATACCACATTTATACATAAGCGAAGAATCTCTAAAAGAACACTGTATAGACAACTAAAGTTCATCAAGTCATGCTCTGAATGCTGTTTTGAAGTTTTGAAATTTACTCTGTAAAAAAAAAAAGAAGATTATGCAATGTTTAATAGCAATTAATACTGTTTTTATATAATTTTACTGTCAAATGATTACATTGTCTTTTATATATACATAACTGTAAATGTATTTTTGGTACTAATTTAATACCAGTGCAAACAGTTTCCAGTCACCATTATTTTGATTACTTTGACAGGATATGGAGAAAATACGCCTTTACATATACACTTAAACTTTTACAATTAACAATCACAGGTAATGACCAAGAAAAATGCATTTTCAAAAAAAATAATCAACCAAATAAATAAATAAACTCATTATGATTAACTTGCAGCTACTGTACATCACAATCATTTTCTCAATCACATTATGAAGGCGTCTCATTTTTTTTTTAACTACTATGGTAAAAGTACTGATAGATAGATAGATAGATAGATAGATAGATAGATGTGTTGTCACAGGGATGTCTGGATCACAGCTGCTATTTGGATCAATCCATGGTTGTGTATGTCTTGCTGTACATTAGTGAGGTTTAGAGTTTCACAACTTAAATAGTACAAACCCATTTGATGTATGTCGCTGCCAGGTAACAACGCAAGTTTCCATTTTAAACATTTCATTATTATTATTATTTTAAATTATCTGCAAAATGTTTGAGGAATGCATCATAGAGATTGCCTCAACGTACAGACATAGACTACTAGGGTCATCAATCAATTTAAGTAGTTAATAAGTATAATTAATACTATAATCATTAACTAATCATTAACTACTATAATTAATAAGTACTAATGGCTTTTTTTTGTAAAACAAATTTGTGTAACCTGACCTATTTTGACTAATATTTGTATGTAAAACACCATGAATATTACCAAATGTGCAACTAATTCACCAAATCAAGACTTTGAGTATGTGGAAAATAATGTGTTTTTTTAACTTTAAACCGCATAAACACATTTCATTACACCAAATACACAAAATAATGTTCTTTTTAGCAGCATCATATGACCCCTTTAAATATATGGTTTGTGCAAATGAATGGCCAAGTGAAGTCATACAGTACAATAGTAGCAAAGCATTAGTTATATTACACATATAAATAAATTGTCTATAAGTATTAACTATATATTTACAGCAAGCTGTCTATTGTTCATTTGTTTTTTGGTTATTTTTTTGTATTATGTTTCAACTTGTAATAACAAATTGGAAATTAGAGGTATACCAGGTTTGACTGAAGGCAGCATAGCAAAAAGTCAAATTTTTAATTAATGGGATCTTTAAAGATAAAGCAGTAAACAGTCTTTATTGTCAGTCCATTGTAAAGGTTCTTGATGAAAGAAACTGAAGAAATAAGCAAGTGGCCTTCAGGGGAAAATAATAATAAAAAAGCTACAATAGTGCAGAATATGTCCCCTTTAAATCATTTTTGACTAGCCAAACAATGCAGATGTCTGTTTGGCAATCAATAGACTCGACTAGCCGAACAGCATGCAAAGTGACAGTGCTGACATTATTAAGTCATTGGATCAGTACCTCGGTATAATTACGAAGACAAAATGGCAGCAGGCCTGTCAGTCAGATATGGGAAATTATGTGAAAAGAGATTGTTGCACATGATGAAAGGACCTGTCTCTGGGATGACATGATGGAGACGCCTGTCTGTGTTCTCGCTGACGGCGAAGCTTATCAGAGCAGGTTCAGGTGAAATAGCCTGGCTATATATCTCTGCTCCTTCCAAAACATGACAAAAACAAAGCTGTGATTGGGGGTGTCAGACATATTTAAACAATTTCTCAAGAAAACATTTGCCTTCTCACTAAATTTTAAGAAAACCACTTTGTCCTTTTGTGTGTAAAATGGCAAATTGAGCCTGAATAGACACTACAATCATTACTTAACCATTTATTTGGAGAGCAAGTGTGCTGTTCTTCAATGTAAGTGGACCAATCTATAGTAATATTAGGTTTCTCTTTACTTAAGATGGTTTAGGATGATCTAAGATTAAAACTTTATCTTGAAAAATGTAATGGTTCCAAAACAGAGCCGTGGTGCACTCCTACATAAAATACAGTATACACGTTTGTTTTACATTCAGTTCTAATACAGTCTTTTAAAATGACACAGAACTGAATGAACCTATTGATTCTGATGATATTATTAACAAATAAACAATCACTTACTATAAATACAATTAAATCAACATGTGAGTTTCGTGTATTTAACATTTTGTGAACAGATTTGCATATATTTGTGGCAACACTTGGATTAGGGAACACAGAGTTTCCATTCAATAAACTCATAATGTGCTGTTATTAATAGTAAGGTAGATGTTAACTTTAGGTATTGGGTCAGATTAAGGGATCCAGAATATGTTCACGCAGAATAAGGCATTAATATGAGCCTAATAAGTACTAATAAACAGTCAATATGCTAGTAATATGCATGCTAATAAGTTACTAGTCAAAAGTGAGAATTTGTTCTTAAAATAAATTGTTACAATATGTGTACATCTCTAAATTTTCGCTGTTCATATTTTTAGAGAAATCATGATATATCATGGATCAGAAATAAAAAAGTATTTCAAGAATTTGCATTCATCTTCTCAAATGCATTTTTAACTCATTTAACACTTTCTGTAACAAAATGTTTTGTTGTACGTTTGTTCATTGCTGTTTGCTGAGTTTGCATAACATATTAAAAAATGTAATTCAGTAGCTTTTGTACAGTATTGAGAGGATGGGAATCTGATGCAGTGCAATAACTTTACTCCAGCTGGCGAAGCATGACCTTCTGGTATATAAATCTGATGAGTTCATATAGGCCTACTTGTTCTACTCAACACCCTTCAAACTGCATTGTAAAGTAAATTGGAATTGCTAGCATGACTTCCCCTTTACATCACATGTGACAAGACTGCTGCGGTATGGCAATGATTTAGAGCAGAAGCTTGTGCGCCAGGAAACATGAATGTAGTAAATAACTCCTAGAGGAAGCACAGACACACATTTATGCATTATTCTGCTCTCTGACTCTCTGACCTGAATTTCATCAAATAATTGCATGTTTCTAATCGATATCCAATACAGCAAGATGAAACATGCAATCCAATCACACACTGAGTGTTTTGTTCTTGCGGTTTATTTATTTACTTATATATGTTTGGCTGTGCTGGGAAAATGCCATACGCTATCATTATATTGTGTGCAAAAAACATGTTGCAAAGGCCAGCAGAAATGCACAGATAATGTACTGATGGGTACAGCTCATCTACAATGGAGAAGCAAATTGTTGAGTGTTTCCAAGTGCTTTCTGGAGCTTCAAAGTTTTTGTCACCATTAACTTGCATTGCATATTGATATACAGTACTGAAACATATTTATAAAAATCTTTATTTGATTTCTGCAGAAGAATGTCATACACAGCTGGGATGAGAATGGGGTGAATTTCCAGAAAAGATGTCCAAATAACTACTCTGGGATTGCATTATTTTGTTAAATCACACTAGCAGAGCTTTCCCATGTTTTGTAGTTTTGTTTATGAAAGCAATCTTAGCTCAGAGCTCAGATGCAAATATCTACCACAGGGTGACATCAAAGGAACTTCACCAAAGGACATTGGCCAGGTATGAACGCAGCGATTTTGCTGCTAGCGCTCAAGCAGGGCACACGATCACTCGAGGGTTACATTGTGGGATATTTGGCTTTGGCAAATGGCTCAGAATTACCAGACTGTATGTTAATAGACTTTTTCTGTGAGGGTCTTAACCAGCCTTTAAAGTCAAGAGTGATTCAGGAGGGTCCTCTTTCGTCACTGAGTAGTTTTTTGGATTATGTTTTGGGGACTGTTGGTTCAGCGTTCACTGTGGATGTCGCGGAGGAATGCGACACCGCACTCACTCGTGTAATGGCGGCCACACTAGAGCATGCTCACAAAATGGCGACGACAGAAGAGCCCGTTCGCAAAATGGCAGCCACAACAACACCCCATCAAGTCACAGTCGATCTTCCTGAGTCAAGTCAAGTCACAGCTGATCGTCCAGAGTCTCGTCACATCCCAGCTGATCTTCCAGAGTCTGACCACGTCTCAGCTGATCTTCCAGAGTCTCGTCACGTCTCAGCTGATCTTCTAGAGTCTCGTCACTTCTCAGCTGTTTGTCCAGAGTCTCGTCATGTCTCAGCTAATCTTCCAGAGTATCGTCATGTCTCAGCTGTTCATCCAGAGTCACATCACGTCTCAGCTGTTCGTCCAGAGTTACGTCACGTCACAGCTGATCATCCAGAGTCTTGTCACGTCCTGTCTGTTGCACCCAGATCATCAAGGTCAGTCCCTCGGTATCCCAGTCTGGTATCCAGTGTGAGGGATGCACCGCTGGTGTCTGCACGCGCAGATGGTAACCCACTCACTCTAGCCCTCCTGTTCCTGAACTGATTCCCCTGTCTGAAGTGCTTCGCATGCTGCATACACCACCACAGAACCTCCCAAGGTGGCGGCGTTCACTACGGTGTCTCCAGAGGTGGCGGCTGATGCTGCAGAACCTCCTGAGGTAGTGGTGCTTGCTGCTGTGTTCCCCGAAGCGATGGCACCCGCTGTAGTTTCTCCAGAGGTGGCGGCGTATGCTGCAGGACCTCCCGAGACGGCGGTGCTCGCTTCAGCTCCTTGCGTGGTGGTGGCGCACAGCTGCCATCCCTGAGTCATGTCAAGTCACAGCTGATCTTCCTGAGTCAAGTCAAGTCACAGCTGATCGTCCAGAGTCTCGTCACATCTCAGCTGATCTTCCAGAGTCTGACCACGTCTCAGCTGATCTTCCAGAGTCTCGTCACGTCTCAGCTGATCTTCTAGAGTCTCGTCACTTCTCAGCTGTTTGTCCAGAGTCTCGTCATGTCTCAGCTAATCTTCCAGAGTATCGTCATGTCTCAGCTGTTCATCCAGAGTCACATCACGTCTCAGCTGTTCGTCCAGAGTTACGTCACGTCACAGCTGATCATCCAGAGTCTTGTCACGTCCTGTCTGTTGCACCCAGATCATCAAGGTCAGTCCCTCGGTATCCCAGTCTGGTATCCAGTGTGAGGGATGCACCGCTGGTGTCTGCACGCGCAGATGGTAACCCACTCACTCTAGCCCTCCTGTTCCTGAACTGATTCCCCTGTCTGAAGTGCTTCGCATGCTGCATACACCACCACAGAACCTCCCAAGGTGGCGGCGTTCACTACGGTGTCTCCAGAGGTGGCGGCTGATGCTGCAGAACCTCCTGAGGTAGTGGTGCTTGCTGCTGTGTTCCCCGAAGCGATGGCACCCGCTGTAGTTTCTCCAGAGGTGGCGGCGTATGCTGCAGGACCTCCCGAGACGGCGGTGCTCGCTTCAGCTCCTTGCGTGGTGGTGGCGCCCAGCAATGCACTCTCAGCCTGTCGTGTCACGGTCAAAGAGACCATTGCTGAACTCTTCTTGTTTCCTGATGTTATTGCTGTAGAACCTCCAGAGGTGGCGGCAATCGCTGCAGAACCTCCAGAGGTGTCAGTGGTTTCCACTTTTTAGCTCTCGTCCTGTCCTGATCCGGCCAAGGAGGCCATCTATGAACTCTCTGCATGTCCTGTCACGGCTATGTAGGCTGTCTGTGAACTCTCTGCCTGTCCTGTCACAGCTATGGAGGTCGTCTGTGATCTCTCTGCCTGTCCTGTCATGGCTGTGGAGGCCGTTTACGAACTAATGTCTCATCCTGAACTGGCCAAGGAGGCTGTCTGTGAACTTCCTGACTGTTCTGTTGTGGCTACAAGGGCCGTTCAGGAACTCTCATCCCTGTCTGTCACTGCCATGGAAACCTTAAATTAACTTTCTGTATGCCCTGTTAACTCTGTCATTTCCAAAGAGACCACTAGTGAACAGTCTGTCTGTCCAGTTTCAGTCAATGAGTTTAATTTTGAGCTATCTGTCTGTCCAGTTTCAACCTATGAGTCTGAATTTGAATTATCAGCCTGTCCAGCTGCCATTAATACTCTTGCTATTGAACTATCTGTCTGGCCTGTTTCAACGAATGAGTCTAACAATGTATTGTCTGCCAGTTTGGTTTCATTCATTGAAGTGTCTACCAGTCCAGTTTCCGTCGATGCACCTGGTCTTGAACGGTCTGTCTGTACGAATGTAGCTGCTGAATCTGACTTTGAACTGTCTGCCTATTTGGTTTTGGTTAGCGATAAGTCTAATTTCAAACCATCTATCTGCCCAGTTCCCATCAATGAATCTGTTATCTGCCCCATTAGTCCAGTTATGAGCCCAGAAGTTGTAAACGCACTCCCTGTCTGTCCCATTAACCCTGTCACTACTATTGAGACTATTCATGAACTGTCTGCCTGTTTTGTTTCCCCAAACGTGTCTGCTGAACTGTCTGCCTTGCCAATCCTAATCTGTAAGCCTGTTTATGAACTGTCCGCCTGTCTAGTTTCAGTCTGTGAGACTGTTTATAACCTGTCTGCCTGGTCAGTTTCAGTCACAAAGCCAGATTTGGAACTGTCTACCTGTCCATTTCCAGTCAGTGAGCCGGTTTATGAACTGTCTGCCCATGCAGTGGTCACCAGGGAGACTATTGATTAACTTCTTGTGTTCTCTGCCTCGGTCCCTGAGACCGTGAATGCACTGTCCGTGTTGTCTGTCTCTGCTCTCCCTAGGTTTCAGTCTCTGCCATGGTCTCCTGATCAGTCTGGCCCTTCGTGGTGGTCATCTGCTCCTTCTGCTCCAGTCTTGTGGGCTTCTGCTCCGTATGCTCCTTCCCTGGTGGTATTCTGCTCTGTCTGCGCCTCCGTGGTGGTCTTCAACTCCGTCTGCGCCTCCGTGGTGGTCTTCAACTCCGTCTGCGCCTCCGTGGTGGTCTTCAACTCCGTCTGCTCCTCCATGGTGGTCTTCTGCTCCGTCTGCTCCTCCGTGGTGGTCATCTGTCCTGCTCTGGTGGACTTCTGCTCCGCCCTGGCTTCCTGCTTCGCCGGCCCCGTCCTGGTTCCCTGCTCTGCCGGCTCTGCCTCAGTCTCTCGCCTTGTCGTTTGGACTCTGTTTGCCCCTTTACTGAACTATCGCCTATTTGTGGATTACCCGTTTGCCTTGCCCTCTGGATTACGTTCGCCGATCGAAGACCCTCACCTGCCCTAGGAATACTCTTTGCCTTGCCTGTGATGTACCTGTGTTGTTATCTGACCCTTGCCCGTTTTTTGACCACGCCTTTGTAATAAAGCCTCGCACATGGATCTGCACGTCTCATGTTCTGATTACTCCGTAACAATAGGGAATGTTTTGAAATTGTGTTAACTTTAAGCTATTGTGTATTGGGTCTTTTTAAGAGCAATATATTGGATGGTAGGATCCCTAATGTAATAATGAGAAGCCTCATATACATGTTTTATCTCAAGACTAAAAAAAAGAACACACCCACAGTTCTATTGCAGTATTTCCTTGTATTTTGCATCATCCATTGCTCTTTCTATTTTAACAAAAAGATTCCCACTGATGAAAAGGCCCTCCTGCAAGGTGATTTCACTCTGTACTAAACTCTAGCAGTGTTGCTGTTTGAAGTGTGGTCAGTCTTGAGTTTGTTCCACAGCTGAGTTGTGTTTTGGCAAAAGAGGCATGTTTTAGTCTCATCTAACTGCACAATGTTTTCCCACAGAATTTCTTTATTTAAATTTTTTTTTATTTTTTTTATGTGTCATATGAAACACTATACAGGTATATCCTTTTAAATTGTGCCATGTTAACTCCAAGCAATTTCACTAAAGTTTTTTGTTATGCAATCTTAGCATTCACATATTTTTATAGCTCTATCCTCTTACCGCAGATCAGGGTTTCCCAATCCGAGGTTAATGAGGGAACTGCAGGGGGTTCATGAGTTGAAGAAAAGGATATAATATGTTTTGTTAAATGTAAAATTAACATAAATAAATGGCACTGTGTTCAGTGCACACACATGTAGTTTATGATCTGGTGTTTTCAGCATATCAGAGCCTCTTGGTTCACACACAATTGATGCAGCAAACTCCATCTCTACATAGAAAATTAGTTTAACATGCATTTTAGATCAAAACGTGTGCTAGATTTATTTTATTTACGTATTTGCATAATTCTCAAATTTTTTGAGCATATAACTTTACAGCATTTCACCAGGATTTAAAATCTTGTGGGTTTGAACATTTTAAAAGTGAAAGATTTAAAACATAAATAATAGTATAAATAACATAATCTATTTGCATGTCATGTGACCATTAACTGACATCAGAAAATGTAAACATGTAAATGTGTCGTTAGATTTAAAATCTAAACTTAAAATCTCAGGGTGACTTCAAGAAAATATGTTACACCTAAGGGGTCCATTATCAACTTTTGGTTGTGTCTATTTTTATTTCTCCTAAGGGATATTAGGATAAATATTTAAGGACTAAAACTCAGTTCAGCTTGCTATGCTGCTGTAGCTGTGATGTCTCTGGAAACAGTAAATATTGCTTGTGAGACACTGTGATATTCAGTGAGCATAAAATCAATACAAAGATGTTGACCTTTGAGTCGTAAATACTTTTTCCTTGAAATGTCTCCGGCTGCCGAGTAAATCAGTGAATATTCATCATGAAGGTCTGTAACACAATAGCAAAGTTAATTGGAAAGACAATATTCTTGGCTATAGTTCATCACAACACAATCGCACAAGTCTGCCAAAAACAGAAGGTTGTACAGAATGACACAACATCATGAACGGAGCAATTGCTGTTAAATATTTGGCACTATTGCATGGCGTTTTAATTCTACTGCGCAGATGTTCACCGTACGCCCCAATACAAAGAGTTTATGTAGAAATGAGGCCTTGTCCCTCTGTTATTTAGAATATTTAATGGAAACACATTGTAATAGAGAAGACCGGAATGGTTAACACATGGCGAGGCGTAACACCATTAGTTTAACCAATTACGGGCTGAAATCACCATTAAACATGATCTTTGGTGAAGGAGTAAATATATTGAACTTGATTTTCACAAAAGATGAGCTCAAATATACAAGGCTCCATATTGGACCTTTTTAATACACTCTTTGTGCTATTTTTCAGAGTTTGAACATAAGTAGTAGATATCTGAATTGCATTGATTTGTTGCAGACAAATATTAAACTAAAGTTTGAGAGAAATATATACTGCATAACATAACCCTTTGAAATTTTACTGAATGTTTTCATTAAAATGTTATGCTTTCAGACCAATTTTTTCCAAGGAAAGACACTCATATAGTTCGTAAAGGATCATACAAAGACATAAAATAACCAAGGTTTCTGTAATAAAACATAAGAAATAACATTATTTGTATTGACATAGGAGAGAGGGTTTCGCTCTAATGCTTTTTGTCTGATATCGTGTTTCTTGTATAAAGGAGAGAAATGGCTCAATAGTCAGTTCAATACTGTTTGGATTAGACTGGATATTTTCGACTACGAGTCACACTTGCTGAATCATAATGTCCTAAAACTCTTACTGGAATACAATGTGTGATGTATTATTCCAGTTAAAGTTTATGACAGAGAGAAAGACAGAGAAAAAGACAGACACATAGCAACCACCCAGAATGTTATGATAACCTCATAGCAAAATCTTAAAGCTTCCACTAGGTCTTCAAACTAATCTTAAAGTCAAACTTGCAGACATGGATTTTTTTCCATCCAACATTCAAAGTTTGGTTTTATTAGCTTTATTTTTCCATATTACTTTTAGTGCTGCATAAAACCTACTTTCTTTTTTAGGCTGTGTCTTTATTTCCCCTCTGCATGTCACTGTGTGACTCAGACAAAAGTGAAAGCTCTCGTCTCTGTCTTTGTCGAGAGCTCTCACTGCTGTTACTCATGATCATTTGCCCGACATGCTCATGATCAAATGCATTTCCATAAGTAATTTCTGGCCATCAATTAATGTGAAGGTTCCAGCTGAGTTTCTCCATTTTAGAGGACACACATTTTGTGGCCTTAAGAAGGAAAATAGAATTTTAATGGATATCAAAGTGGACTAAAACTTAAGAAATGGCATGCCTAATGGAGTTTATTGACCACATTAATAACATAGGCTGTGTGGTTGCAATACTATTATTATGGATTAAAAACGTACAGAATCATGTAACAAACAACATAAACTTAAGAAAGCGTGTTTAATAGCATGATATAATATGATGAGATTAATAAAGCTCACAACAGGTTTGTGTACTGGAATGATTACAGTGGTAAACATACAGAGTATGCAGTAATGTCTTAATGTTGACGTATGGTAACATTTTTGACATAACCAATTGATATTCAGTATTCAGTAAAAAAAAAAAAAAATGTTTTCAGTAATTCTTAATTACCAAAACATGTAATAACTTTAAATTTTGACTTTTGACTTAACAACATTTTGTGTGCAGCCCTGTTAATTCCCCACATTTACAACACTGTAACATCATTTAGACACTTTCTAAACTCATTCAGTTTTCTCATTTATTTACACAAATTTAACTAAAGTTTTCATGCTCATATCAGCAAACGTTTGTGTGTAGTTTATCAAAATCACTCTAGAGCAACAATGCATGTGACAAATGAGCTGTGATGTGTTTCCATACTGTTATTTGATATAGTGAATGTTTATATTGAGTTACAGACCTCTAATTTCTCTTGTTTCAACCACTTGACTGAATGTAACATGGCCACAGGTGCATGCATATAATTTAAGGTCCAAAAATGACATGCCAAATGTCAGAAAATCCGGTTTTGGTAAGTAAAATCACTCGCCAACTGGCTGTTAACGTTATTATGAATTGCAAAATAACATTGAACTGATTAAATTGAATTGCAAGCATGATAATCTGACACTCGCAATGAGCATTTTCTGGTAAAGACATACAAACCATCCTCTGAAGAAAACGTCTGGCTCAACTCACGCATCTTTTAATTACCTTTAGTAGAAAATGATTACCATCAAATGTTTTAGAATCAAAAAGTGTTTTCATGTGTTTCACTGAGAGACCGAGACTGACTCATCTCATATATGATGCTGCAAATGTGGCAAAAAGTTAATCCTGGCTTACTGAACACCTTGGTACTTGTCAGTTAATGTTCAAAGAAAAGACGAAACTGCATGCTTAAAATAGTGCCTCTTTCATTTTTCTTTGGCTTACTGAGAAATGTTTCTGGCATTCTTTATGCCAATGTCAGTTCACCTTTTTGAAAGACCAGTACCTTTGACATTTTGGAAGTAGTGAACTATATAAAAAAGATGGCTTTTAGCTCTTTAGACCATGAAAGGGATGAATTAACTCACATTTTGTTCAAAACGTATGACATTTTAAGCATTAAAAGGCTGTCACACTTTTGTCTTTATTGTCTGACTGACCAAGTTAAGATAACCAGACAAAATGGACCTGATCAACAGCATGAATTCTGACTGCAGAATTAAGTGTCATCTGGGACATTCCTAGTTCATTCCTTTCTACATTAGATCAGCAGTCAACCAACAAAGATATCCAATCAATGCCAAAATGCTGCACTGTATATAATATCGTTCCACGTAAGTTTCCGGGCTTTCCAGGCATTTTCTCAAGCACACAGTCAATTTAAAAATTGCCATCCATGGACACTCACATGGACATGTGAAAGGAGATGCAAGGGATTTTTCTCAGTGTTTGACCAAAGCTCAGCTAAATATATTGTTTTGCATATCATTCTCTAGAAAGTAAGATTTTTTTTCTTCTCATAATTCATCATTATATCAATAAGTGGCAACCTTACTGTGGTAACATTTCTGGAAAAATATGTTGTTTCTTGGACGTTTCATGACACTTTCAAAGTGTAATGTCCAGTAAATGGTAATGAAAAGCACATTCAGTTTTATTTTAAATAGATGAACGTGAATCAGGAAATGTTTTATTACGCTGGTTGGTGTACATTTTGTGGAAGTTCAGAAATTAAATAAAAAGCAGACTTAAGACAAAAACACATTTGCTGAAGCAAACATGCAATTTTATCAGTTGTATTATTAATATGAATTCAAGTCAGACTCAGTGTTAAAATGCTTTTATTATCCATTTGGTGACAATGTGATGTCAAAATACAGTAACAGATTTCATACTGGATTAAGCAGATTTCATACTGGATTAAAAATGTGATTAAATTAATAAAATGATGATAAAAATAGCAACAAGACAACATCATACAGTTATCAAGGCTAGAGTTGAGTTCAGGTGTAAACACTTTGGAGAGTGCTCCCGATCCAAACTGTTTTTTTTTTTTTATATATATATATATTTCTTACAGAGGTTAATGTGTTGCATGAAGGACGAGTGCCACCTCATTCTTAAATGTTTATATGTGCATACCCATCTCAATAATGGCTTCACTGTGATTCATACTGTGATAGATTGGATGGGATAAATGCAGAGCACTAATTCCGAGTATGGGTCACCATACTTGGCCACATGTCACTTCACTTAAAAATTCACTTAAAATATATGGGATAAATTGTTACATACAACAACAATATAACGACAAGTCAATTATGGTGGGAAGGTGAGAGCAATGAATAAAACAAAATGCTTGTAACTAGTTTTAAGGAGTAATCTAACTACTGAATGAACAATGTAAAAAATAAAGAACTGATTTAATAGTCTCAGTTTGAAGTGCAAACCTAAGCAATTACATAGTAGTCAGTTGCTACTTTCATGGGAATCGTAATGTTTGTTAGTCTAGATGGGTGAACTTGCTGACTGCAAGTCAAAGTACATGATCATAAGCACAACAGTTAAGTGTGAGTAATTAGGAGGCAAAAATCTCTTCCTGTCAGCCTGTTCCTGTCTCGCCACCTCTGGCTCCCTTCAAACTGCACTTCCTTTGAGTTGTCTGATACTGTTGAACGGTGCGGCTCCGCCGACTGCGTTTGATAATCTGTCATCCACACGCCATGCTCAGTGTCATCAACATGCCGCAAACGCTGCTTCAAAAATTAAACACTGACATTTTAACTTGAAAAACTGCAGTTACGTGACACACCGACAAAAACGAAGCCAATACTGAGAAATGTTTGCTTAACTGGAAAAGCAGTGGAGGGTTTCTGACGGGAGCATTTTTCCTCGCCACCTCCCAACATGTAACAGGCGGCATAAGATTTATGGCTCTTCTAATTAAATTTTGCTAAGCTGGCAGACACTTGAGCGAACTGTGATGTTACTCCTGGATTCTGATTAACAGGGGCTGAATTCATTATTGTCCTGTAGTGCCCGTCTGGGTCCTTAACAGCCCCGGCTAATTAAAAAGAATAATGCAGCCAATATTATACTACACGCAATCAACGTTTATGCTTACTTGTAAAAACACAAATACACAGTAGACTATAGGTGTGCACTGTAGTGACTTACACAAAAGCAGGAATGTCTTTAAAGCTTCAAAAAATGATTTATATACTTGCATTTCAGTAATAAGACAGTAATACAGTGCCGTGAAAAGGTTTTTGCCCCCTTCCGTTTTTTTTTTTTTTTTGCATATTTGTCACACTTAAAAGTGAAAAGGTTTTTGCCCCGTTTTTTTTTTTTTTTTTTTTTTTGCATATTTGTCACACTTAAAAGTGTCAGATCATCAAACAAATTTTAATATTACACAAATATAATACAATTAAATACAAAATGCAGTTTTTAAATGATGATTTTATTTATTAAGGGGAAAAAAGCTGTCCAAACCTATCTGGCCCTACGTGAAAAAATGAATTGCCCCCTCCTGTTAAATCATGAAAGAACTGTGATTAACCACATTATTTTAGAAAGCTGAGTTAAATTTCACTAGCCACACCTAGGCCTGATTACTGCCAGAACTGTTGAATCAAGAAATCACTTAAATAGAACCTGTCTGACAAAGTGAAGCATGCTTAAAGAGCAACACATCACGCCGCGATCTAAAGAAATTCAAGAACAGATGAGAAACAAAATAGCTGACATGTATCAGCCTGGAAAGGGTTATGAAGCCATTTCTAAGGCTTTGGGACTCCAGCGAACCATGGTCAGAGCCATTATCCACAAATGGAGAAAGCTTGGAACAGTGGTGAACCTTCCCAGGAGTGGCCGGCCTCCCAAAATTACTCCAAGAGTGCAACAACGACTCATCCAGGAGATCATACAATAACCCAGAACAACATCTAAAGAACTGCAGGCCTCACTCGCCTCAATTAAGGTCAGTGTTCATGATCGATCTAAAGAAATTCAAGAACAGATGAGAAACAAAATAGTTGACATGTATCAGTCTGTAAAGGGTTATAAAGTCATTTCTAAAGCTTTGGGACTCCAGTGAACCAGTGGTCAGAGCCATTATCCACAAATGGAGAAAACTTGGAACAGTGGTGAACCTTCCCAGGAGTGGCCAGCCTACCAAAATTACTCCAAGAGCGCAACGACGACTCATCCAGGAGGTCATAAAAGAACCCAGAACAACATCTAAAGAACTGCAGGCCTCACTTGCCTCAATTAAGGTCAGTGCTCATGATTCAACAATAAGAAAGAGACTGGGCAAAAACTGCATCCATGGGACAGTTCCAAGGCAAATCCACTGCTGAACAAAAATAACACAAAGGCTTGTCTCACATTTGCCAAAAAATATCTTGTTTATCCCCAAGACTTTTGGGCAAATATTCTGTGGACTGATGAGACAAAAGTTGAACTTTTTGGAAGGTGTGTGTCCCGTTACATCTGGCGTAAAACCAACACAGCATTTCATAAAAAGAACATCATACCAACAGTCAAACATGGTGGAGGTAGTGTGATGGTCTGGGGCTGCTTTGCAGCTTCAGGACCTGGATGACTTGCCATAACTGATGGAACCATGAATTCTGCACTCTATCAGAAAATCCTGAAGGAGAATGTCTGGCCATCAGTTTGTGACCTCAAGCTCAAGCACACTTTGGTTATGCAGCAGGACAGTGATCCCAAACACACCAGCGAAAAAAAAATCCGAAAGGGGCAAAAACTTCCACAACACTGTATGTGGCTGACAAGTATAAACTCTTAAAGGCACAGACTTCGAAATGAGAATCAACTTATGTTGCATTTACAAGTTTTTGCAATGCAATCCAATTTGGTGCTCAGAGATCTTTACTTTTGGAAGCCCGACAAATATTGAATCTATAAAGAAAGTTTGTCCTTTTTTTGTAAGATTTAATTCATTTGCGAATATTCAGCTTTTTTAGGTGTATTTTTCAAAACTGATGTATACATGAACTGGCTGTTAGGTTATTTTAGGTGGTAATTCCATTCCCCTGAAAATTTCTGCATAGGCTACAAAACACCATTGAACATTTTCACTGTTATTACCCACCAAATATACATACATAGATGCATACATTTATGTGATGCTAAGCTGAATTTTCATCAGCCATTGCTCCAGTCTTCAGTGTCACATGATCCTTGAAATGAAATTAAATCATTCTAATATGCTGATTTTGTCACAGTCTCTAGCTTAAGTGCCCATGAGCTCCTCTAGAGGGCACTCCATCACATACCTTTGCTACTCCATCCCGGACTCAATTTTCCATAACCCCTGCCTAGAAACTAATCTCAGACTCCTCCCTTTTCCTATCAGGAGGACTATTTAAGTTGGACAATTTCACACACACGTTGCTGAGTATTGTTTGTTTCTAGTTATGCGTAGTTTCCATGTTTTTCCTAGTTCCTTGTTTTCTTGCTTTGCCTTAGTGTTTTTGAACCTTGACTGTTTCCTTGATTCTGATTGTTTGCTGCCTGCCCTGACCTTTGCATTTTTTTGTGGAGTACTCTTTTGCCTGTACCTTGGAGGTTACTGTTTTGCAGGAATTTTGACACTGCCTGTTTTTGGGTCAAAAAAACATTCTGGAGAGTACCACGATGCATGCACAAGCTTTTCTTGCACGTAAACAATGCATGCTCGTGCTGCTGCTGCTGACACAGAACGCACATGCGCTGCGCCTCGTTTACATTCAGAGGAGAGCGTGTCGTGGTACTCTCCATAATGGCACCCTAGGAAGATGCAGAAGAGAATAGTTGTTGAATAAAGTTATTTTATTTATTCTTTGCACACAAAACGTATTCTCGTAGAATCATAAAATTACAGTTGAACCACTGATGTCACATGGACTATTTTAACGATATCCTTAATACGTTTCTGTGCCTTGATCGTGGTAGTACCCTTGCTGTCTATGGAGGGTCAGAGAGCCATCGGATTTCATTAAAATTATCTTAATTTGTGTTCCAAAGATGAACAAAGGTCTTACACATGAGGGTGAGTAATTAATTATATAATTTTCATTTTTGGGTGAACTATGCCTATAATATTTGTTTGGAACCTATGATACTTTTTTCAGGATACTTTGATGAATAAAAAGTTAAAAAGAATATTTATTTAAAATATAAATCTTTTCTAACAATATAAGTATTTACTATCACTTTTTACTCATTTAACACATCCTTGCTGAATAAAAGTATTCATTACTTTCAAAAATAAAAACATTTACTGACCCCACACTTTTGAACGGTAGTGTATATTGTAACACAATATTTATATTTTGAATAAATGCTGTATTTTCTTTTTTATTCCTAAAAGAATCCTGAAAAAAAAGTATCACATGTTGTCCTTATGCTTTGTAAAAGTAAGTAAATACTATTTTCCAATAAAAAAAACAAACAATAAATCAATTATGAAAACACAACGCGATTCATAAAACTGGATGTTTTAAGGGGTCATTGGATGCCCATATGATTCTTTGGGGTCTTAAGGAAAAGTTTACAACATACTTTGGTTAAAATGTATCAATGGTAGTGTAAAACAAACCCCTTTTTACCTTGTCAAAAACAGCTCTGTTCACAGTGCCCCGTTTCGGCGCATGTCTCTTTAAATGCTAATGAGCTCTGCTCACCCCGCCCCTCTCTACCATGGGGTGATGAGCTGTTCTCTGAGACTGTTAACTTTAGCCGCATTCGTCGCGGAACTTGCTAACTAGCACATTACTAGGAAAGATTTGCAAAGATTCATAAACAATAATAATAATAATAATACACATATACTCACTTCTTCTGTAGGTGAAGCTGGATCACGAATGATTCGAGCGAGCATAGACACATTTAGGTAGATCGGGGGGTGCATTCCCTTCAAAAACAAAGGTAATCCTCTGCGTATTCAGCGGCTCAGATGTCGGGAGTAAATGACGACTGCTATGTTCATTATTACATCCAACAACAAAACACCTCAATCGCTTAGGAGACATTCTTGTCTACACCTGCTCCGGGGTCGAAACAATGGTGGACTGATGACAGCTCACTCAGGTCGGGTCTAAGGTAAAACACCAGTGTCAATCAACAATTGTGGGAGGGGCCTGTGCAGAACTATGTCACTCTGTAACGATCGGCCTTATCGGAAGATGTTACAATTGTTAAAATGGGGTCAGATTATACTGTGTGAGATCTTGGAGTGTTTAAAAAGATGAGACGACAACAGACATAGAATAAATAAATAAAGTGTATTTACAATATTCACAGGGAACTTAAAATAACACAATAAATCTAGAAATCCTAGGTTGTTAAAAGCACAGAGTCTTTTAGTTCCATATCATTAAAACTGTCTGTAAGAAATCCAGCGTGCTGTAAATCCCAATGTGAATGTGAGAAGTGTCCACCGGTGTACTGTATATACAAAAGTTCACGGAATGCTGTCTATGTCCTTGTTTCTGTCATGTGATGAGACACATGACAGCCAGACCCAGAGTCACTTAAATACATACATTAAAATGCTTAAGAGGAATAAAATGGCTAAGACAACATGAAAACCTATTAAAACTCAAATATACATAAGATCATTACAATATATTGTGCAGGTTAAAACTGTCCTGTCTGACACTGTCACAACTCTGCCAAGAATCTGAGAACAGCTTGATCTGGATGGATTTTTATCATTATAGGGTGGATGTGTACACACACTGCCAAGACACATTTCCGTTCAAACAGCATGTAAAAGTGAATTTTGCATCGGATGACCCCTTTAAAACAGAAGTAAGGTCAACGAACAGAAATATCAAACCATTGTTTTGGCAAACAGAAATCATAATTAATAATATAATTTGAATAAATGTTAAGCATGTGACAACTTACCTCGACTTGACATTTATGAACAATGCTTCTGTTGTGAAAACACCAGTTTCAACCTTTCAGTTCAAATTGATCGTTGTTATATAGTAACTCTTGAATGTCAGAATGTGTGTCAGTGTGATTTTATTGTGTTCACGTGTAACAGCAATTCTAAAAAATATGATGAAAGTGGAAATGTGTCTTGGTGGATAGAATTCACAAAACCACCATGCAGAACATCTAGGGAAACACACATTTGTGTAATTGGACTTTAGAAAACTTAGTTCCTGTGAAAAATAGAGATTGTGACAACTAGCCCCAGGCTCTCCTATAATTAAGATGGTAAACACATTTTGTTGTCATGACAATGTTGCACACAACATTTATTTACCTATTGCACAGTGGAATTGAATAAAATCGTGACTTTGGTTTATGATTCTGCCAAATGCATTATTCCCAGACAATGGACATTCAGCACACTTCATATCTTCTCATATTGAAGACGTTGAAAATGGATACAAAAGTCTGGAAGATCTTTATTTGACCCCATAATTCTGCTTTAATAAAAATGGTATAAATTTACACCATTTATTACCTCATACTGAATATCATCTAAGGCCAAGCAATGATTGATATGTTAAAAGTGAACTTTGCATTTCTTCCCGAAATAAATGTTTTTCTTGATCATAATTTTGTGAATGTATGACAGGGTATACGTGCATTTGACAGGTAAGTTCTTCTCAGCAATAGTTGGAGCCTGTCAGTCAGCCGCTGCGGTGTGTTGATAGTCAAATGAATATACGGATGACCTTCACTCAGAATGACTGTAGACTGCTGTTTAAGCCACAGAGCGCTGAAGCTGAAGGCTTCAAAAACCTGCCTCTTTTCAACTGCTCTGCTTTCATCTGTTTTAACACAAGCTTCTCCTCTCTTCATAACTCGCCTGCTCCGTTTTCTCTCCATCGTGTAGCTGTGAGCCGGTTTAACCATCCAGTGGCAGAAACACTTCTGATGTTCTGGATGAGAAGGTTTCAACTAAAACTCTATGCTGAATTCAGTCATGTCCTCTGAAATTCACTTCATCTCTTTCTCTATATGCATATCATTTGATAGTGATAATTTGGTGTCTTGCTTTTTATGTCTTGCAGTCAGATTCTAAACTTTTGTAACCAGAAGGATTAAACTGTACACTGTAAAAAATAAATAAATAATAGTTGTGTATTTTTGTTTTAAATAAGTCTATAAAGTGACAATTTTTTTAATCTAATTAATTACATAAACTTAATAATGTTAATAATCAAATTAGCCTCAAATTATTGACATTAATTAATTAATAACTTTAATTGGCACATGATGTGTTACAGGTAATTTAACGTTATCATTGTGTTAAA
>NW_015631070.1:1113641-1120606 GCF_001515625.1 Sinocyclocheilus rhinocerous | reverse complement strand
CCTTGATTGTGGTAGTACCCTTGCTGTCTATGGAGGGTCAGAGAGCCATCGGATTTCATTAAAATTATCTTAATTTGTGTTCCAAAGATGAACAAAGGTCTTACACATGAGGGTGAGTAATTAATTATATAATTTTCATTTTTGGGTGAACTATGCCTATAATATTTGTTTGGAACCTATGATACTTTTTTCAGGATACTTTGATGAATAAAAAGTTAAAAAGAATATTTATTTAAAATATAAATCTTTTCTAACAATATAAGTATTTACTATCACTTTTTACTCATTTAACACATCCTTGCTGAATAAAAGTATTCATTACTTTCAAAAATAAAAACATTTACTGACCCCACACTTTTGAACGGTAGTGTATATTGTAACACAATATTTATATTTTGAATAAATGCTGTATTTTCTTTTTTATTCCTAAAAGAATCCTGAAAAAAAAGTATCACATGTTGTCCTTATGCTTTGTAAAAGTAAGTAAATACTATTTTCCAATAAAAAAAACAAACAATAAATCAATTATGAAAACACAACGCGATTCATAAAACTGGATGTTTTAAGGGGTCATTGGATGCCCATATGATTCTTTGGGGTCTTAAGGAAAAGTTTACAACATACTTTGGTTAAAATGTATCAATGGTAGTGTAAAACAAACCCCTTTTTACCTTGTCAAAAACAGCTCTGTTCACAGTGACCCGTTTCGGCGCATGTCTCTTTAAATGCTAATGAGCTCTGCTCACCCCGCCCCTCTCTACCATGGGGTGATGAGCTGTTCTCTGAGACTGTTAACTTTAGCCGCATTCGTCGCGGAACTTGCTAACTAGCACATTACTAGGAAAGATTTGCAAAGATTCATAAACAATAATAATAATAATAATACACATATACTCACTTCTTCTGTAGGTGAAGCTGGATCACGAATGATTCGAGCGAGCATAGACACATTTAGGTAGATCGGGGGGTGCATTCCCTTCAAAAACAAAGGTAATCCTCTGCGTATTCAGCGGCTCAGATGTCGGGAGTAAATGACGACTGCTATGTTCATTATTACATCCAACAACAAAACACCTCAATCGCTTAGGAGACATTCTTGTCTACACCTGCTCCGGGGTCGAAACAATGGTGGACTGATGACAGCTCACTCAGGTCGGGTCTAAGGTAAAACACCAGTGTCAATCAACAATTGTGGGAGGGGCCTGTGCAGAACTATGTCACTCTGTAACGATCGGCCTTATCGGAAGATGTTACAATTGTTAAAATGGGGTCAGATTATACTGTGTGAGATCTTGGAGTGTTTAAAAAGATGAGACGACAACAGACATAGAATAAATAAATAAAGTGTATTTACAATATTCACAGGGAACTTAAAATAACACAATAAATCTAGAAATCCTAGGTTGTTAAAAGCACAGAGTCTTTTAGTTCCATATCATTAAAACTGTCTGTAAGAAATCCAGCGTGCTGTAAATCCCAATGTGAATGTGAGAAGTGTCCACCGGTGTACTGTATATACAAAAGTTCACGGAATGCTGTCTATGTCCTTGTTTCTGTCATGTGATGAGACACATGACAGCCAGACCCAGAGTCACTTAAATACATACATTAAAATGCTTAAGAGGAATAAAATGGCTAAGACAACATGAAAACCTATTAAAACTCAAATATACATAAGATCATTACAATATATTGTGCAGGTTAAAACTGTCCTGTCTGACACTGTCACAACTCTGCCAAGAATCTGAGAACAGCTTGATCTGGATGGATTTTTATCATTATAGGGTGGATGTGTACACACACTGCCAAGACACATTTCCGTTCAAACAGCATGTAAAAGTGAATTTTGCATCAGATGACCCCTTTAAAACAGAAGTAAGGTCAACGAACAGAAATATCAAACCATTGTTTTGGCAAACAGAAATCATAATTAATAATATAATTTGAATAAATGTTAAGCATGTGACAACTTACCTCGACTTGACATTTATGAACAATGCTTCTGTTGTGAAAACACCAGTTTCAACCTTTCAGTTCAAATTGATCGTTGTTATATAGTAACTCTTGAATGTCAGAATGTGTGTCAGTGTGATTTTATTGTGTTCACGTGTAACAGCAATTCTAAAAAATATGATGAAAGTGGAAATGTGTCTTGGTGGATAGAATTCACAAAACCACCATGCAGAACATCTAGGGAAACACACATTTGTGTAATTGGACTTTAGAAAACTTAGTTCCTGTGAAAAATAGAGATTGTGACAACTAGCCCCAGGCTCTCCTATAATTAAGATGGTAAACACATTTTGTTGTCATGACAATGTTGCACACAACATTTATTTACCTATTGCACAGTGGAATTGAATAAAATCGTGACTTTGGTTTATGATTCTGCCAAATGCATTATTCCCAGACAATGGACATTCAGCACACTTCATATCTTCTCATATTGAAGACGTTGAAAATGGATACAAAAGTCTGGAAGATCTTTATTTGACCCCATAATTCTGCTTTAATAAAAATGGTATAAATTTACACCATTTATTACCTCATACTGAATATCATCTAAGGCCAAGCAATGATTGATATGTTAAAAGTGAACTTTGCATTTCTTCCCGAAATAAATGTTTTTCTTGATCATAATTTTGTGAATGTATGACAGGGTATACGTGCATTTGACAGGTAAGTTCTTCTCAGCAATAGTTGGAGCCTGTCAGTCAGCCGCTGCGGTGTGTTGATAGTCAAATGAATATACGGATGACCTTCACTCAGAATGACTGTAGACTGCTGTTTAAGCCACAGAGCGCTGAAGCTGAAGGCTTCAAAAACCTGCCTCTTTTCAACTGCTCTGCTTTCATCTGTTTTAACACAAGCTTCTCCTCTCTTCATAACTCGCCTGCTCCGTTTTCTCTCCATCGTGTAGCTGTGAGCCGGTTTAACCATCCAGTGGCAGAAACACTTCTGATGTTCTGGATGAGAAGGTTTCAACTAAAACTCTATGCTGAATTCAGTCATGTCCTCTGAAATTCACTTCATCTCTTTCTCTATATGCATATCATTTGATAGTGATAATTTGGTGTCTTGCTTTTTATGTCTTGCAGTCAGATTCTAAACTTTTGTAACCAGAAGGATTAAACTGTACACTGTAAAAAATAAATAAATAATAGTTGTGTATTTTTGTTTTAAATAAGTCTATAAAGTGACAATTTTTTTAATCTAATTAATTACATAAACTTAATAATGTTAATAATCAAATTAGCCTCAAATTATTGACATTAATTAATTAATAACTTTAATTGGCACATGATGTGTTACAGGTAATTTAACGTTATCATTGTGTTAAATAAAAAAAAAAAAATAACTGAATAGACATTACAAAAAAGTAGCTTTAGAAAGAAATGTTAGTTCAACATACAACAATACAAATAAATACTGAAATATAAATGATGCTCTAAATATAAAACTTAAAAGCGCCACTAGGTGGTGGCAAATCACTGTCTTAAGTAAGTCATTCAGTCTTTCATTCAATCGATTCGTTCAAACGGCTGATTCATTCAGAAACGAAGTAAGTGACTGCCTTAATAAATGGCTCACTGAATCATTGACTCACTCAATTCGTTTAAAAACTTGGATTAATTCAGTATAGAAACACTGCTGTGTGTTGATCACAGTACCGATCCTAGACTTTCGCGGGCCCTACGCAAAACTGTGTCGGATGAATTAAATGCATGAACGAATGAATGAAACGCATTTGTCCGTGGTTCACTCCATCTCGAATCGCGCTAGTGGAAATCGCTTGAGAAACAGTGTCTCTTCCGCGGCTTGGTACGCTTTCAACTCGTTTTTTAGTCTCGAGCAAGACTGTACGACATTCACATTACATGATTTGACAGATTTTTACATAGAAAGGGCGACAGCGCACCGCATTAAAATAAATGATCATTCATGTTTTCATAACCGCTGGCCAAATAAAAAAAACAATCTTTGGATCTTTCTATTCATCAAAGAATCCTGAAAAAAAATTACTCAACTGTTTTAAACATTGATAATAATAATAATAATCAGAAATGCTTCTTGAGCAGCAAATCAGCATATTAGAATGATTTCTGAAGGATCATGTGACACTGAAGAATGGAGTAATGATGCTGAAAATTTAGCTTTGATCACAGGAATAAATAACATTTTTTAAATATATTCAAATATAAAATAATAATAATAATAATAATAAATGCTTCTTGAGCAGCAAATCAGCATATTAGAATGATTTCTGAAGGATCATGTGACACTGAAGAATGGAGTAATGATGCTGAAAATTTAGCTTTGATCACAGGAATAAATAACATTTTTTAAATATATTCAAATATAAAGCAGTTATATTAAATAGTAAAACTATTTCACAATATTGCTGCTTTTGCTGTACTTTGGACCAAATAAATGCAGGCTTGGTGAGCAGAAGATAATTCTTTAAAAAACATAAGAAGAAAATGTCAGGTCCGACAATATCGTGTCTTTTTTTATTTAAATCTAGATTTATTCGCATTGGCCCATGGAAACCTCTATGAACACACTTGACTTGACTTGGCCAAAAAAATTGCAGGGGACAAATTTACATTTTATTAAAAAGTGTTTTCGTATTCTACACTCATGGCACGCACACACATTAGGATAGGTTAGATGCCTGCCTCCGCTGCGTCTCCCTATCAAGCACTTTACAGATTCAACTACTCTCTTCTTCTCCTCCTGCCTTGCTCTTTGGATCGCATTACTCACCACAGAGCAAGCCTGTTCTTGATAATGCTGCTGTGAAAACGTGGGAAAAGCCGACGAGGAAGAAGTTGGGGTGAAGTGATCTTTATATAGGCGGAACAAAATACTTCATCACTCCGTCTGTATCGCATTGTGATTGGGTGGTTTACGCTGTCAATACATGAAACAAACCAATGGGCAACTGGCTGCTCACTGTCCGTGCGTGATGGTCCTTGGCAAAAAAACAACAACATTATGTCGGCCCCTTAAATGCGTCGGCCCACCGGGAAAATGCCCGATTACCAGTCCAGCCCTGTCGGGGGGGATTAAGCCTTCTTTAGGGAGGTCAGACCGCCAACCCCCCGCACCCCGGAATTCGCACCCTGCTTCAAATGAGCATTCACTATAAAACAACAAAAATTATCTTACATTTTTCAGGCCTTTCATGTTCTGCGATGTCTTTTACATATAAAACTGGCTCAAAGTCTCTGATGAGTTGAGCTGTTTTCTGTACACTACTGTTGACTGTACATTGGCATAAATACAGATAATTACTTGCAGTGTTATCACAGGAGGAGGGCTAATGCTAATATAAAAAAAATGCAAATGATGAGGTCTGATCTGCTTAATCTGTGATAATATGAGAATAAATGACAGTGGCTGCCTGCCTTTGAAGCTCTGCTTTGAAGACGTTTTTTCTTTAGCTCTGGCTTTTTTTTTTCTTTCTTTCTTTTCTTCAATGGGCTCATGTGAACCTTTCATAAGACCACAACAGACCACTAATGAATTCAGTCGCTATCAAAGATAATTTGATTAATATTTAAACCTGACCTTTCTTTTTTCAGTTATTTAATTAGTAGCAATGTTTACATGTGTGCACAGAAAAAAAAAAAAAACTAACTTAGTAACATATTAGATTCAAAGCATTTGAGCTGAATTTATTTAATAATCCTGCACTGATCATATTCTCAGCCACACATCCTGATATTCACTGATTTTTATTTTTTCATAGAATGAATGTAAGTAAAAAATTCACTGAGACTTTACAGAGAATCCTTTGAATTCACTTAGATGTACTTGCAAGCTGCCTGAACAATCAATAAGTCTGTGCAGCATGTTAAAAATTATATTAGCATGAAAGTGAATATTATTGTCATGTTATTAGCACATACTTACATTCACACATAATTTCTAAGCACATTGTTAGCTTGTGGACTGTAATCAGATCCAGGCTTGGCTCTTTGCCACAGCATTTTGGATCTTTGTGAATTTCCAGCACAGCAAAACCCAAAATGGGAAATATTTCTGCGTCACTTCATAAATTATTTTGGACGCTCATTGCCTTGGTAATTTCACTAGAGCAACAAGGGTATCAAATTCATGGATATTGTCTTTAATAAAACATTAGACCTTAATTTGACTTGGCTGTTTCGGTTACTGCAATAAATTCAAAAGTTGTGCAAAAATTAGAAGGGGAAATATTCTACGCTGATTGTAATATTGTGCAGAATGGGACATGCTAGATACTTTGAAATATCCCAGAGGAAAATGTTATTGCTCACAAGTTGCTCTGTCATTGCTTGCGATCGACTAGCAGCTTTATCTCAAATCTTTTTTTACAGAAACAAAATCACTTTCATACAGTAGGTGTGTTATAATATTCATGTGGATGGCAGCTCAAATCATGTGACATTGGAAATATTTGATGAGAAAGTTCATATTGAGGTCTCTAACCGTGCTTTGCAGATATCTAGGCAAATCGGAGCACAGTTTGTGTCTTGAGCTCTTTAGTTGTGTTTCACAGATGTACTCTGTGATTTTAATTCTGTCAGAATCTGTTTTTCTCATACAATCTCTGCAAAAGTTCCAGAGCAAATTACCTGCTGTTTTTCGGCAAACTCAATGATCTTCTGAGAGATGTAATCCAGTCTGAATGCAGATGTCCATGACTGCTGATCCCAACGCTTCTCCTCATGTGCTTTAACTAACCTGACACTGTTTGTGCACTAAACCTTCGCATATTGTACCATATTGAATCAGCCAATGTGTTATTAATGGAAATAAATAGAAACACTTCTTAATTTAGTTATAAAACAAAATGTAAAATTATTTAGAGGCCATCTTTCCCCTAGCTAAAGTGTTACAGAATGTATAAATTATTGTCATGTCATTCTTATTATATGTTTGTATATATATATATATATATATATATATATATAGTA
>NW_015631070.1:1108278-1113582 GCF_001515625.1 Sinocyclocheilus rhinocerous | reverse complement strand
TCCAGCACCGTATAGGGACCCTGCCAGGTGGCCAGGAATTTGCAGGCCGCATTGGGGACTAGGACCATGACTCGGTCTCCGGGCTGGAACTCCCGTGGCTGGGCTGCCCGGTTATAGTGGCGCTGTTGGGCCTGCTGCGCCTTTGTCAGGTGTTCCTGGATTAATGGCATGACCCGGTCAATCCTTTCCCTCATTTAGACAGCCTCCACCAGCTCGGAGGTGGTGGTTGGGTTCCTCATCCCCACTGCCTGTCGGTGGGATCGGGTAAGGGCTCGCAGGAGACGGTCAATCACCACGCGTTCCGCCACCTGTCCAGCCGATGGAGCCCCCTCCAGCAGCCAGTGCTGCGCGAGTCGTGCCAGTCATTAATGCAACACACAAAATCAACTACAGAAATTTTATTTTGAGAATTTAGTTGAATTTGAATAATTCATGACAGACTACTGAAAAAGCATAATACCACTGAATAAGATTAATCTGACGTCCATACACACATATGAATATTTACATATTGAATTGCCCATATGTTAATTGAAGAGATATCATAATAGCAAAATTATGAATTAAGATTCAATGATTTCACTCAATTAATTATTCAGGTTATAATGAAATTGAATATGTGTTAAATATTATTCATGGAAATGCTGAATAATAACATTGCTAATTACAATAAGTATTAAACAAGTATTAAATTTAAAAAAAAACTAGTAGTTATGGATGACCCATCCCACACACACACACATTCACACACACAAATGAAACCCCTGGCAGATATTTGTGCTTGTTTTAAACTTAAACTCACGTAACTATTTATTTAACTATTTATTTATTTATTTATTTATTTATTTATTTTGTTTATTTTGTTTGTTTGTTTGTTCAGAAAAAAAAATAATTTATTAAGGTATTTATTTTTATTTATTTTTATGTTTTTTTTTACTTGCACTGGAAACAAGAGAAAAATACTAAATTAGAAAGTAATGTTTTGCAGACTAGGGCTATTGTTGAGATCTCCTATGATCTCTTTAACACTACAGAAGGATGTAGCCTGAGATATTAAACTGATCTCATTTGTGATGGTCTTATTTTCATTCGACTGTCCATAATGTCAATAAAAAAGGGTAAAAACAAAATGACAAAAAAGACAGATCAATTCAGCTGTACATGTAATTTTTCATAGGCCTAAACACTTGAACGTACAGTAACTCATCACAGCTGAATTGTGGAGTTGATGCCACACAGAACGTCTCACAGGAACTGAAGTTCTGCCATATAAAAAAAAAAAAAAAAACTCTGCTTTTTGATTTTGCTCAACGACTGCAAAGTCCCAAGCATAATTTGAGATTCTGGACCCTCGATCCCAGCTAAGCCCGACACTCCTGCTCGTTACCTTTCAGACAGAAACCCACAGAATCCTGTCCATTTACACAGCTTAGGGATTTGAGGCCGGATTAGTTGAGGACAGAAGTGTAAGAAACGCTTCCCTTAATGGTGGCTCTAAAGCGATGTTTGAAAGTGCTTGCGAGCTCTTTTGTAAGCCCCCTTCTCTCAATTAGATTGATTCCTGGGCCTTGGCCTTGCTTCAGAGGGAAGCTAATTTGTTTCAAATAGGTTTAAGATGTCTGGGGCAATGGAGCAACGTGGATCTGTGCCCTAACCTTTACTGCCTGGGGAAATGGAGGCGCTCAACATCGAACAATAGATGCTAACAAAAGCCTGCTGTCAGGAGACACCGAGCATTTCTGCCTGATATTCTGTTCATTTCTGTTCGCTAATCTTTGGGAAGTCCAACTCTTTTTTGTTTTTTTTCCCCCAGTATTATGTCATTGTTCAGTGCATTGTTCATAGTTAAAATGCACAGTAAGCAAATTATTGAATGAATGTATCAATCAATCAATCAATCAATCAATCAATTAATAAAAAAATCTGCCAGTGAAACAAGACAAAACATTTGAAACAAGCCTTAATACTGTATGCAGTTTTATTTCACACTGTAAAAAATAGTAAATAGTAAAAAATATAACAAGTATAAAAATATATCCAAAAAATTGTAAAAAAAAAAAAATATATATATAAATATAACAAGTTGAGAAAACTCAAAAATCTGCTGAAGCTGGTTGCTTTAAACTTTTAAGTTTTCTCAACTTTGTATTTTTTTGCAGTGCAATTTCAAATGATATTAATAGTATTATTCAAGGATCATTAAGTATTTCATAATAATAATAATAATAATAATAATAATAATAATAATAATAATAACACATTAATAATTAATTTAGAATTATTTCTTAGAAGTGTTTTATTATTATTATTATTATTATTATTATTAGTAGTAGTAGTAGTAGTAGTAGTAGTATTAGTATTATTATTAGTAGTAGTAGTAGTACTATTAAGCTCCAATGCTGTTATTGTTAAAAACACCTAAAGCTAAATTACTAATGCTTTAGTTTATCTGAAATCTGAAAATGAATGGTAAATCTAAATATTAATATTATAATAGTTTACAAATAATACTAAATTAACTCTGTTATGGTCTCTGCGAAGTATCAAGCTATCTTAAGAATATATACTGGTCAGATCAGTACTAAATAATACACTCATGTTATAAATATTAAATGCAAACTTAAGCAAATATATATTAATATACATAATTTAAACAGCTCACTTTGGCTATTTGAGTGTCTGCTTAATGTTTCACGTTTAAAGCATTTCGTATGGCAGAAACAGTGCTTGTTAAGGCTTGTCACGTTTTCTCAAGTATAATATGAAGAAAAAACTCTGCACTTGTTGCAGACGAGATGCACCGAGAGTGAAAATATGAGCAATTCATCTACTTCTCAGTAAAGATCTGCTCAGTTTCTTATTCTCGTATAACTGTTGCACGTGTGCAGTGCTTCATGAGTGCTTTAATGTTATGTAAGACTTTTTACATCATCTTGTTTCATGATCTTGTCTTACCCGGAGACCAGGGAAAAAGTTTGCGTATGTGTTTTGTTGAAAATTATAATGAAATGCAATACAATGATGGAGGAACAGTGAAAAATAAAGCTTCTTGAAACAAACTTTCCTCTAAAGCCTGATGATCAGATTTTTTCTAAAAACTGATGTCCAGATAATCAAGTAAAGCCAAGCTGCTTTATTCCAGTAAGTTATTCTTAGGTTTACTTTATAAAAAAACAGTGAAGATTTGACAACAAAAAGAGACGTGAAGCACAAACTGAAGGTGGATGTTTGTACAACTAGACTAAAAGACCTTTACTTCATAAAAACTATAAACTATCAATCAGACGGCAGAAGAAATGGGGCAGATTTTGTGTGAAAGCAAAATTTGATCATGTTGATCATTTAGGCCTTAGAAATGTGTGTTTCGGATATGATAGAGAGTAGCTTAATAGCTGTCAGTCTGTTCTTGCACTGATTATCATCGGCCCTCTAAAATTCATCTTCCTTTCTGCTGAGCCACATTAATGCCAAGACAACAGATTGGGCTGTTCTTGATCCTGTCCAACTGGAACTTAACCTCTACCTTCCCAGCAGGCCTCTCAGTCTCTTCCTGCTCTGTGTCTTAGACGAGGTGATTGAAATCAGATACTGACTATACATGAAGAACATCCAAATGTGCAAAGCTGAATAATATTATACAGAGTAGCAGGGTTTTTGAATTTATTATGCAATTGTTAGTTTATTTAACAGGCACTTTTATGTTCCAGGAGTTATTTTGCAATCAACCAATTATTACAACTCATCTCAGTAGTAACACCAGCTTTGTGCTTCAAGTGAAAGTTTAAGGATAACTATTAGATTTGATACTACACATAAATGTGGAAACCGTATGAGAGTGTAGCAAGAAAATAATTATGAATTTTAAAGCAAAGTGTTACTTCAAAAACCCTGCCTAATTTAAGAGCAGCAACTCTAAGCACTTGAAAATAAAATCACCACACCCTCATTTAAGCGTATTATGGGATGGATTTGTTCAGCTAATATCTTGAGCTCAGCACCCACTCAAAAACTCACGCCTTCAAAGTCTCTTTTCAAATAATAGGATTTTTTGATTAGCGGCTTTCTTTTAAAAGAGCTCTTTTTCCCTTCTCCTTGTTCTGCAGTCATTAGCCACATATCAGCAACTGCCTCTGTCTTAAATACACACACACACACACACACACACACACACACACCTATATAAATACACCTGCACCAAAGCAGACACATGCACCTACACATGTCAACAAACATGGGTGAATCTCATATAAACTTTCACATTATACTCTGAAACTATAAAGACAATTAAGCCAGTTTTAGCAATTTAACAACTAAGCACATTTTCTCACAAACTCATTATTGTAATGTGTCTGGACATTTTCCTTTTGAACTTTATGTTTATGTGTTCTTGTGATTGTCAGTGAGGAATCTCATTAGATTTGCATTTAATTCAGTTTAAATGCATTTAATTATTATTAAAACAATACCACAGTGTTAAAATAAAATAAAATAAAATAAAATAAAATAAAATAAAGCATGCATAAAATAATAGTGCTAAAATAAGCGTAACTTTCACTATATAATCAAAATATTTCTTCCTTTTGATTTTTGGAGTAAAATATGACCTGAGCATGTTCTTGACTGGTTTCGTGAGATGTATTCACATATACACAAGATATAATGTAAAATTGTTATAAATATGCATGCATGCACTGGACTGTATGTATGTTCAATTTAATTTGTTATTTTACAGTTGTGCTCAAAATTAGTCATACCCTTGGTAAATATGATCAAAGAAGGCTGTGAAAATTAATCTGTGTCAATCCTTTAGATCTTTTATTTATAAAAATTACTAAAATCGAACCTTTCATTGGAGAATAAGAATTTAAAATGGGAGAGAAATCTCATTATGAAATAAATGTTTTTTTTTTCTTTCTCTAATACACACTGGTCACAATTAATCATACCATTTCATCCAATTATTTTTGCAACCTCCTTTTGCCAAGAGAACAGCTCTGAGTCTTCACCTATAATGCCTGAAGAGTTTAGAGAACATCTGACATGAGATCAGAGAACATTCCTACATACAGAATCTCTCCAGACCCTTCAGATTTCCAGCTGCATGTTGATGCTTCTCCTCTTCAGTTCACCACATGCATTTCTGTAGGGTTCAGCTCAGGGAACTGGGTCGGCCAAGGCAGAAGCTTGCTTTTGTTCTCAGTGACCCATTTTTGTTTTGATTTTGATGTTTGTTTGTGGATCATTGTCCTGTTGGAAGATCCAACCATGGCCCATTATAAGATTTCTAGCATGGACAGTCAGTTT
>NW_015631070.1:1105127-1107615 GCF_001515625.1 Sinocyclocheilus rhinocerous | reverse complement strand
CTAAACAAGATGTCCAGGACCTCCGGCAGAAAAATAGGCCCACAAAATTAAAGATCCAGCAGTATATTTCATTGTACACATGTTTTTTTTTGTTTGTTTTTTTTTATATCTCTGTGTGCACCAAACCCATCTTGAGTGTTTGCTGCTAAAAAGCAATTTTTTTCATCTGACCATTGAACCCAGTCCCGTTTAAAGTTCCAGTCGTGTCTAGCAAATACATATGCTGGAGTTTCTTGAAACCCTCCCAAACAACATGTTTTTTTTTTTTTTTAAGACTTTCTGACCCCAAGACTCAACTATTTTCTGCAGTTCTCCAGCTGTGATCCTTCTCCTCTTCAGTTCACCACACTCATTTTCTATAGGGTTCAGCTCAGGGAACTGGGTTGGCCAGGGCAGAAGCTTATAAGATTTTTAGCATGGACAGTCGGTTTTAAATTTTTTATCCATTGGTATTTTATAGAATCCATTATGCCATCTATCTAACCAATATATCCAGGATCTCCGGCAGAAAAATAGGCCCACAAAATTAAAGATCCAGCAGTATATTTCATTGTACACATGTTTTTTTTTGTTTGTTTTTTTTTATATCTCTGTGTGCACCAAACCCATCTTGAGTGTTTGCTGCTAAAAAGCAATTTTTTTCATCTGACCATTGAACCCAGTCCCGTTTAAAGTTCCAGTCGTGTCTAGCAAATAAATATGCTGGAGTTTGTTTTTGAGACAAAATTTAATTGTAAATTTTAAATGAAAATTAGAAATGTTTCATTGCTGACTAACGGAAATAAGTTTAAGATGAAGTAGTAAAATTACTAAAACATAAAAATAAATTCAAGCTATATATAAATATATATTAAAAATTTTAATTGCAAAAGCATATAAATTTACTAAAACTAAACTGAAAATATAATCAAATATAAAAATAAAAGCTAATATAAATATTACATATTCTCACTATATTAACTACAAATTTTGCCTCAAACTCCTAATTTGCTGCTTATTAATAGTTAGTAAGTTCGTTGATAATTTTAGGTATTAAGGGATCTAAAATATGGTCATGCAGAATAAAGCATTAATATGTGCTTTTATTAACAACAAGTTAATAGTGAGAATTGGTCCTTAAAATAAAGTGTTACTATATTAATAAATCATATAACAGTATATAAATTATGTTAAAATAACAGTGGTGTGAAGTCAGACGGACGGTGACTCAGAAAACAGCTCCTGTGATCTTGAGAGGAAGGCAGCTTCAGAAATATCCTTTGTCTTATCTTTCTGCTCATGCTTCCAGCGCGCCTGTGTTTCTGAAAATCCAATCTGCTGGCACTCAGATAGAGGAAGGCCATTACTCTGCTGGATAATCACAGACTCAAACTGTTGCTTTCTCAGACATCAGAAGCAAACAGATGAGATGAAGCCTAACCTGCGTCAGATCAGAAATAGCTCTTCACAGCGCTCTCGTCAGGAGGATCCAGACGCTGCAGATTTAGCAGGAGCAGAGGACGAGCGATAAATACCACGTTTGATCTCGTCTCAACACACTATTTCTAACCTCATGTCTCTCGTAAAATAAGATCCTCAGAGCCGCAGGGCATGAGCAGGATATGAATGAATCCTGCTGAGAACATGCCCGGGTCAGATTTTACACCAAAATCAAAAGAGTCAAATGACAAATTAGCATTATATACAGCAAGAAAATGAAGCAAAGATATTTTCACCCCCCAAATTCTCATTTCCAAAATGCAAAAAATTACCTTTTGTTGAAAAAAATTTTTTTATATTTTTTTTCCCCCCCTTTTTTTTTTTTTTTTTTTTTTTTTTTTAATTAAAGGTTAGATTTTTTTTTATTTTTTTTTGAATGAATGAAAGATCAAGTGGATAAACAATGTGAATTTTATTTTCACAGCCTTTGATCATATTTATCATTATTTATCAAAGAATAATTTTGAGCACAACTGTAACTAATATTGCTGTGCTTTGTATGTGTTTGCATGTGTAGCAGAGTGAGGTATAGACCCAGTATGATTGGCTGGCGTAACCCAAACAGGTGAACCTATCAGTGTTTTTACTTTATCATGATTGGTCAGTTGGGTAAGTTTCATGAGCCAATTTATGTCAGGCGGACTCATGGTTTTACCTTTCAGTTGCGGAATAGGTGCGCCGTGTTACTAGAATTTTTTGTCTGCATTATTTGTAGAAAGCACTTTGTTTTGCATGTGTAGCAGAGTGAGGTATAGACCCAGTATGATTGGCTGGCGTAACCCAAACAGGTGAACCTATCAGTGTTTTTACTTTATCATGATTGGTCAGTTGGGTAAGTTTCATGAGCCAATTTGTGCCTGTGTTGTGCATATAAAAGGGGGAAGTGTTTGGTTGCTTGGGATGCATCATCCTTGGTACCGCCCCTTTGTGACATGTGGCGCTTTGAATGAGTGCTAGCAGTTGGGTTATCCTCCTGTCTGTCGTGTGCTGGCTGTTGGCCAGTTTTCAG
>NW_015631070.1:1099491-1104691 GCF_001515625.1 Sinocyclocheilus rhinocerous | reverse complement strand
TGTGAAGTGTTGTATGTGTTTTTATTAATTGTATGTTAATAAAGTGATTTGTTTATATCTGTATCATTATGCTCACCCTGCCTTTGGCAACGAACCTGTGTTCCTTTGCTTAGGGCTGTTATGTCCCGGTGTATTCCGGGTGGCGTAGTCGACTATAGGATTTCTCTTATTATTGGTAATTTTCAAACTCCTGACCACTTCGTGCCACACGTGGTTACTGATTCTCAATAGATTTGCATTACATTTAATTCGGAGTACAAATGCATTTTAAAAATGCATTATAAATACACATTTGTTGTATTATTCAAATAATAGCACAAAGTAAATAAAATAAAATCGCTACAACAGGCCTAATTAGCAAGATGCAAAATATAATTTATTTTGATTTTTGGAGTAAAATATGATCTGAGCATGTTCTTGAGCAGTTTATTCATGTACATATGCTCATCCACATGTACTGTATGTATTTAGAAAGATGTCATGCACATTTATTATTAATATACATGCATGCACTGGACTGTATGCATGTGCAATTCAATTTGCCATTATAAACAATACCGCTATGCTTAAATTCAACACCTTGCATTTGTGAGTCTGTGCTGGTTGTACTTTGTGCACCTGCGTCTGCAAAACCGTTTGACTTTGTAAGACTTCAGAGGAAGTGAGCAGGACTCTTGGCAGCACGTTATCTAAAGCACGAGGGAGTGGATTAATGCTCCTCTGGGCCAAACCTAATCCATTGTCCTGTAACACTGCAGCAGAAAGTCCCTCTCAATCTAATATCTGCTCTTAAACCCCATCAGAATGAATTATTATAACCTAGACAGACTGACAACAATTAAGGCTACCCTTATAAAACAAAGAAAAAACACTATTGCTTGGTATCAATAAACAATTTTATATAGCATTATACGAGCACCGTGGCACATATTACTATGTAGTCTGCATGCAGTCGAGCTGTCTCGCATGCGTTTTTGCATTGACTTGATGCATTCATCTATATTCAGAATGAGATATGAGTCCTGGGAGATGAATTCCCTCCCAGTTTCAAAGTAATTTCTCAAATATTTTTTGAAAATTATATTCCTCAAAGCAGCCGACATTTCCTTGTGAGCTCTTTTCAGGGCAGAAATATTAACTGAGGCATTGACTGTGGTGACAACACACGAAACCAAAGCGGAAATGGATATTTGTGATCTTTAATAATTCATTACCAAAACCCAATATATCAAGGAAGCAATTATTTTTATATTCTTTATGCAGATGGAATGCTACATGCATGACTTGCCTAATGAGTCTAAAAAAGCACAATTCGTCAGGCAAAAGCCTCAATAAGTTATGAGTCCTATGCTATTGCATATTTAATTACAGTTTCATACCTCATGCCATAAGCGCAATTAGAAGGAGCTGTTTTTTCTAAAGTTAAAACACGGCGACACGCGATTCATAATGCTTTGAAAGGTGTGCCCTCGCAGCAGCACTGAATTGCTTTTCTACCAGGTGCAATAAATCGATGCGCTGAGCGAAAGAATACAATTAGAATGACAAATGGGTCTCCTGATGCTCCTGACTTGCAGGCAGACACATGCAGTCACATGACTGGTAGGATTTTGTATGAGAAATGCATTATCCGGACGTGACGTCATGTAATAATCAATGATGCCGTTTGATGCTGAATTAGCTGGAGATCCTGCTGGCTCTGTCATGTTACACGATCTACACATGATGTAGCAGTTTAGCATCAATCAGTGCAGCATATGTGGTGCTTCTGATCTAATGCTTAAGAATCTAAGCTGCTAGTACAAAAATGACGAGTTTGATCCAAAACGACTGAGATGACTGCAAACCCAGATGGACTAAATGGCCCTTGTGGTGAGAAATGTTAAACCTATAGAGATTGAGATCACAATAACATATCGTGTATACGATTATATGATCCTAAACATATGCATTAGGTGATTTGAAAAGAAGCACATGGTTATCTAGGAGCAAAATTATTTGCAGAAGTGCATTAAAACCAAATATAGGGGAGTGTGGGGCACAAACTAATGCGGGGTTAGTTGTAACACACATGGTTTAAGTATTTCCATACATGCTAGCATAACCAAATTGACGGTATTTACTAGTTGCGATATCAACACTATATAGAGGAAAGAAAAGTGCACAAAATTCAAAAAATCTTTTTAAGATATCGCTGAACATTTATTTTACCATAGCAGCATTACATTTCTGGCTAAATAATAATTATTATTTTTTTTTTATCTTAGTTTTTAGTATTAATTTAAAATGAGACAAATCTGCTATTATTTGAATCCCCAATCTGCTATTTATCAGTTTAGATAGTTTGTTAATGCTTCGCTAACTAGCAGAAGACACTAACCAGTTTTAAATTCTAGTTGCACAGATGGGGAACGTTGTAACACTGCGTTACAATGTGGCCCACTATAATTAAACTATGCTATGCTATGACATTAGTGATGTAATTTACACAATATACTTTTTAATTAATTTTAATGAGAAACGTCTCAGGTTATGTATGACTAGGGAACGAGACACTGCGTCCTCTAGGGGTCGCTATGGGGAACGCCTCGTCGTGACCCGTGTCTGAAGCATACATTAAAAAAACACCAACAACACGTTGGCCGACGACAGCCATGACGTCACTACCGGTGCGACTATAGTATAAATAGGCGCCGGGAGAACACATCATCCACTTCTTCGTCTGAAGCTTGCGTCCGAAGCATGGCAAGAAACCTAGAGGACGCAGTGTCTCGTTACATACGTAGCCTGACACGTTCCCTTTCATGGGAACTTCGAACTGCGTCCTCTAGGGGTCGCTATGGGGAACGGTATACCCACGCCACCATGCTGAGGGGAGTGCATGCCAGAAACCATGGCGAGCACTAAGTACCAACTCTACCATATTGCCATGGGAGTTGCCCCTGGGACGTTAGACGGCTGTCAGTAACATTATTCCCTACGGCCAAAGGCCTAGGCTACATAGCCCAAAAACTTGCCTGTTAGGGCCAGAACTCCTGGGCCCGGGGTAGAGCTCAAGGCTTGGAATCAGGAATAGATTAATTTAAGGGATTACGACCAAGAGCCTAGAATCATACTAAGTCTTGGCCTGTCACAAAGGGGCTATTCATGCTCTGCATATGCTAAAGGAACTGTCTCAACAGACCCCTAGTAGCAACTCCCTGTTAAAGTAGGTACCCAGAGGATACATTGGTGGAGAGGTGCCCAAGGCGGAACCGGGGTTTTAAACCACTCAAAAAGAGCACGAAGTCTCTGCGCGTAGCTCTTACCATACAGGATTTGTAGAAAAGTGGGCAAAGCATAACGTGCACACACTTGAATACCGTTCTAGGGGTTCTCGTGGCACCCTGAAAGAGCAGCCCATAGATAGAAATAGCACATCCCCAAAACGCTATGTCTACGGCTATAATGCTGGAGTGGCTAGCAGTAAATCTGTAGCTGAAGGAGCAACATCCCGCTCTAAAACGAGAGGGAGCTCAACCTACAGCATGTTCCAATGGTGGAACAGCTAGCAGTTATTCAGCTGAGGGAGCAACACACCCAGTTCTCAATCCGAGAAGGGGGCTCGACCTGCAGCATGTTCCAAAGCTGGAACAGCTAGCAATAACTTACTTAGCCGTGGGAGCAACACACCTAGTTCTCAATCCGAGAAGGGGGCTCGACCTACAGCATGTTCCAATGCTGGAACGGATAGCAGTAGTTTACCTAGGCTGAGGGAGCACAAACCCAGCTCTCAACGAGAGGGGGCTCGACCTGCAGCATGATTGTAAAATCAGAAGGGTAAGCATACTGCAAGCTAGCCAAACACTCAGCGCATCAGGGAGGCAGAGGAAGGGCCTAATCCACCTCATGCTGCTGGTTCCAGGTGCTCTGGAAAAACAGAGAACTCAACTTCTCATGTGAGAGGAGAACTCCGAATTCAGAGGAAATAACGTTGCTCATTCCAGGTAACCCTTTGAAAAAAGGCGACCACTGCTCAAACTACCACCAGGACAGCCCATGGAGCGAGGAACCCAACTCCTCAGAGAGGACTAGCGTGCAAACTTACCACAGTGTGGATTTTAGAAAGTGTACAAAGACTTCACGTGCACACTTACCATAACATAGATTTTAAAAATACCGTTCTAAGGGGTTATCGTGGCACTCTGAAAGAGCAGCCCACACACCCAGTTCTCAGTCGAGAAGGGGGCTCGACCTACAGCATGTTACAATGCTGGAATGGCTAGCGGTAATTTACCTTAGCCGAGGGAGCACAAACCCAGCTCTCAGCATGAGGGGGGCTTGACCTACAGCGCAATTGTTCGAATCAGAAGGTTAAGTGTACTGCAAGCTAGCCAAAAAACTAGGAAGGGCCTAGTTTGCCTGATGCTGCTGGTTCCAGGTGCTCTGGGAAAAACTAGGACCCCTGGGTTGTTCGGACTCAGACCTGGACTTCGTGAAGGCCTCTATCCCGGTCTTTCAGCAGGTCAGCCTGATATGCTTGGAGCATCACCATCGTGTGCAATTAAGCGACAGCCCGACCTGCTGCTGCTGCATATGCCCTGGCATCTGAGCGAGATGTCAAGGAGGAAGTCTTAAGAGAGGACGTCTCTTTCTTTGCCCGCTTCACAGCAAGTAAAGCCTCGCTGTGGCACGATCCATAACTTTCAAAGCTCATCATACGCAAGACAGGAGGATTGGGAAGGCTCAGCCTCAGCTTCTTTTCCCCCCTCAGACATTTCCTGCTTTTGCTGGGCCGAACCCAGCAGAGCACTGACCCCTGGATCAGACAATGTTAATGAAATAGCATCATCCTCCAGCGGCGCACTCTCGTCCACAGCCGACGATCGTGAGAGGGAAAACCCCTCTTCAAAACGTCATGGCTGTCGCCGGCCAACATGTTGTTGGTGTTTTTCAATGTATGCTTCAGACACGGGTCACGACGAGTCATTCCCCATAGCGCCCCCTACAGGACACCATTCAATGTTCCCATGAAAGGGAACCTTGCAGCAAGCCCGCCGGTCGCCGCTCACTCAAGCTGGCCTCTGCTCACTCTAGGCCGCCGGCCTCTGCTCACTCTAGGACTCCGGCCTCCGCTCACTTTAGCCCGCCGTGAGTGACGCTGTTTCGTTGTGAAAGCGAGAAACTACTTTGTTTGGCCTTCCAAAAGAGGACACAACTA
>NW_015631070.1:1096067-1099410 GCF_001515625.1 Sinocyclocheilus rhinocerous | reverse complement strand
ACGTGGCGCGATGCAATGCAACGCGTAAAAAGACAGTATAAGTCATTATAATCCATAGGGAAGTCGTGGCCTAATGGTTAGAGAGTTGGCCTTGTAACCCAAAGGTTGTGAATAAAGACTGACAGTCAATGTTTAATGTTCAGAAATTATTATTTCAAGAAATGTAAAGCATTTTGGCTCGTTTATGTGGGCCGTCCCCAGCATGGTTGCAATGTGTTCACTATCAAACTCCAAAATCAGATTATTTTTAATTCGTAAAAAATGTCATTATGTTATTTCAAAAAGTAAATTTTATGTAATTGACAAAATATTTTAGTTTGTCTTGTAGGCCTATATTTTTCATAAGATTAGGGTTAGGGTTAATTACATTTTAAAATAAATTAAAATAGAAAACAGTTACATTGTAATAATGTTTCACAATATGGCTTTTTTTGCTGTATATTTAATAAAAAAAAAAAAAAATGCAGCATTGGTGAGCAGAAGAGACTTTCAAAAACATTAAAAATGATTCAATTTAATTTAATTATTCCAAACTTCTGACTGGTTATTTATAGGCATATAGATATTTTTATTGTTATTTGTTGCGCACACTATATGACATGAAGCCTGCTGAACGGAGGTGAATGTTTAATGTTGAGACACCGAGAGCTTCTGCTGCCCTTCAGGTGCTCTCATACAGTAGCAGATCCGGCTCTCTGCTCTGGACCTTATGGTCGGATATGGATAATCTTTGGCACAAATGTGTCAAATGGAAGTGTCCCATGAGCAACCGCTCATTCTGTTTCCATTCAACAGACGTTTCTAACAGATTAGAAGCAGGGCCAAAGCCCAGTAGAGTTCCTTCACTCACATCTGATTTACAGGACGGGTCAAGGCAATATGTTATTCAGCTACCCAACAGCTTGCTAAACTCTTCTACAGTATATCACAGCCTGTTCTTCCACATAATTACAAGTCAGTGCAATTTTTTATTTTTTATTTTTTTGCATACAAATTGCATGTCATTTATGAAGCACCATGCATTTCTGTGAACAAATTAAGCTACTTTATCTGTCTTTTTTTTCTTTTTTATGTGGAAAGTGTGTTTACAATGTCCTCAGAGTGTTTCTTATTGTAGTACAGAACAGTAATTGCTAATACAAAAATAATATAAAATAATAAATAAATAAATAAATAAAATACAATTAATGAATTAATTAATTACTTACTGAGCTTGTCACAGTACATTCTCGGTCTGTCTTATCCATGAATCATGCATGCAATGCTGTGTTAGATGCTACCAAAATTAGGTATTTCAGAATGCAGCATGATGACCTTTTGGAAAAATGTTTCCATCAACAAAGGCCATTTATACTTTATACTTTGGGTTTAGGAACCAACTTTATGGTGTTGATATCAGAATGCAGCTGACCAAGCAAATAATGAACGGTGCATCAAAATTAATGGAATGTTAAATATGTGTGAGACCAATTATTTATATATGTGATCAGACAGGAATATCCTTAAGTAACTGTTCATTAAAATGTTAACCCACCTAGCATTTGTTGTATTTTGCTTTGTAACTTAAGCATAATTGTAATTCTTTACAAGCATATTTTGCAGTAGGCTATTCGTCCCAAATAACTGCTTCAAAAAACCTTTCTCTTGAACTAATCTTTCTTCCCGTGAGGCAGCAGGACTCCTCGGATGAAGCCATTTGCACACCTGGCCTCAGATGACATCCAGCCATTTTTCTCCAGCCCACACCATCCCAGGGAGCACAAAGTTGCTTACAAGTCTGAATAATTAAAATGAGAGGTTGCAGCAGCCACGCCGTGTTCCCTTTCGACAGATGGGCGGCGTGGGCTGCAAGGTTAGCATGCAGTGACGTTGAGCGGATCCACAACCCTGAAACAGTACAAATCAATGATCTGTTTCTCAGAGGTTGACCTGAGGAGTGACGCATGCAAGCTAAAATCCTGTTGTAATAACAAATAATGCATGGCAGTCCAAAGGAAATCTGATGACAGCTTGTGTTTAGGTAATAGTTTGCATGTTAACATGCTTGCTGCATATCTACTTAATTGGACTGTGTGTGTTTTTTTTGTTTGTTTGTTTGTTTTTTTTGCTTTTTTTTCAGTCTACTAGGCAGTTGTGCATCATAAACCTTGTGCAGAGGAAGTACACTTTGTTATACTTTTAAAACAGTGTACTGAAGTACTGAAATAATGTACTTTTTTGTGCTTAATTGTGAAATGAATGCAACGTTTCCAGACACTTAACTGCATTTTAAATGCATTTGAATTAAAAGGTTTTATAATTTAATGTATAATAAAGGCAATTCGCTGAATATTAGAGTGAGTTTTTGTACCCACTTAAGTAGGACTTTAGTGCATCTTTATATGTAATTTCATAATTACTTCTACTGTATTTGGAATATTGTTAAAGTTACTGGTGAATACTGACAAACATTTATGCTAAACTAAAATATACTCTAATGTCATTACTTCTGAAACTTACGACATGCATTTAAATGTGTTTGCAATGATGGGGTTTCAATGTAATGCATTTAAAATATATTAACCTTAAATGTAATATCAAATAACACACCGGTAAAATGATAATAAAGTATTTCACATGTGCTTTAGTATGTTATTCAACACATCAAAATAAGTTATTTAAAGCATGGCAAAAGATCACAAAAACAACTGACATAATTTAAAAGTGCACTTTTTAAAAATATATCTAAATGTATTAAGACAAAATAGTAATGTTGTGTTCAGTAATGTTATATTATATTTATACTGTTTTTTATATGAACCTTAAACCGCATAAACACATTTCATTACACCAAATACACAAAATAATGTTATTTTTAGCAACATCATATGACCCCTTTAAGATTTGAAGTGCACTACAAGTGTGTATTCAGTACAATTACGCACACTTTTTTCACAAGGAATTACACAAATTGTGTACATTGTGCAAAGGGTTTTGTTTTTTAACACAAACATGCATTATGTTAGAGCTGTAAGCATAATAAAGACACTGGAGGCACAACATTTTAAGCAATACAAATGTTTTACTGATGCTGCTTTCAACCATAGCCTAGTTTTTTTTTTTTTTTGCTTCCATATTTTGTTTGCGTTTGAATGTTTAATGCCTAACTCATAGATGCACTATAAGGCAGCATTTATTTTATCTGCTGATTTTTGAACTAATTTTCCTGGTTTGTATGCCGTTAACATCTCTTACTGAACCCTGAAATATAAACAGTAATTGAAGTGCAGTAGCCTGCGTTCTTTAAACAATGATTCTGTCACTCTTCCAGGCGTGTTCTTCTGCCGCCAGAAGAAAAAAAAAA
>NW_015631070.1:1093564-1095848 GCF_001515625.1 Sinocyclocheilus rhinocerous | reverse complement strand
TATTGTCCTATCCGAACAAACCATACATCAATGGAAAGCTTATTTATTCAGATTTTGGATGATATATAAAAAAAAAAAAAAAAAAAAAAAAAGACCCAGATGTGGAGGAGAACCAGAAGTAATATCTGCTCGCAGATAAGCAGTTGGCTGAGGAATACCCACACACAGAGATATGACCTGGTGCTTCTATCATAATTCTCACGAGATGTGACGCGTGTAACCACATTTTTCTTCTAGTAAGGCGACGATGAAACTACTTCAAGGACAAAGACATGATGCATGTGTTCCAGTCTGATGATGAAGATTGGAAATATCTTACTACAGAGATCTCTGATGGCCACTGTGTTCACTGCTGTCCTTGGATTTGCCATGAATCCGAATCTCTTTTTTTAAATGATGTTTGGATGGACACTGAACCTGAAAGAGACAAACTGTACTGTAATCAGCCCATTACACTCCTTTAGGAATTACATATTTGTACGAATACAAAACCTGCAGTAGTATAACTAAAAATACAATTGTATCTCATATATGTGGCGAGATACCATGTATATATATAGCCGTGTATATATTTAGCTCCATCAGCTGTTGAGCCTTCTAAAGGAGGCCTATTAATACGTATTGAGAGTGAGATTGTCATGCTGACAATAAAATAAAGAGCAGAACTAATTGTAATAAATCACTACCAATCAGTTATTTTTGCTGAAAATTAAATTATAAATGTGTTTATATATTTTACAAACATTTATATATATATATATATATATATAGTATCCAGTGTAGTTAAATGCTTTACAAGTTAAAGGTATTTTGTTTTATTTAATTACTGTCACATTTTATTTGTTGCTTTGATAGAGTATTCATAACAAATTATTAAGTTTGACATCAGTGCAAAAACAGCTTCACACTTAAATTACAAAAAAAAAAAAATATAAAACACACCCAGGAACTTGGTGCTGCTCACCCTCGCCACAGTCACACCATTGACGGTCAGAGGAGCATGCTGAGTGCGCACTCTCCTGAAGTCAACAACAATCTCCTTCGTCTTCTCCACATTCAGAGAGAGATTGTTGTCACTGCACCACCCGGCCAGGCGGCTCACCTCGCTCCTCTAGTTTGTCTCATCTCTGTTGCTAATGAGACCCACTACAGGCGTGTCATCCGCAAACTTAATAAGGAGGTTGGAGTTGTGTGACGGTGTGCAGTCGTGGGTCAGCAGAGTGAAGAGGAGGGGGCTCAGCACACATCCTTGGGGGGCCCCAGTGTTCAGTGTGATGGTGCTGGATGAAAGAACCAAAGACTTAAACTACTTCAGTCTGTGTGCATTGACTTTATTTAATACACGAGTTTCACAATTTGAGTTGAATTACTGAAATAAATGAACTTTTCCACGACATTCTAATTTATTGAGATGCACCTGTATATATATTTTTATTAAATGAAAATAATGCTATTAAATGGATTATTCATAACAAATTAATAAGTCTGATGTCAAAAGCAGTTTCACAATACAAACAAGAGGCTGGTTTTTAAATAAATATTATGAAAATATCATTCTGAATTTAAATTCAGACCGGATGAGCCTCATTGTAAAACAGTTGACAAACATGTGACACAAATCAGCTGAATACTGTATAAATGTGGTAAGTTGTGCCATTGATCAGCAAACATAATCAACTGAATTCACTGAATTCACCATGTTATACTGACAAACAAAATTTTACTTAGTTTTTTTTTTTAAATTTTACTACAATTTTAAGAATCATCCATTTATGCGCACAATCACTTTTGCAAACATCTGGCAATTTCAAACACCTGTCTTTTCTTCACTTAATTAGTTTATTTTGATATGAAATTGGTCACATATTGATTTTAAACTGATGATCAAATGAGTTTTAAAGGATTGCAATTTTGGTAGAACATGACTGACCAGATGTTTGTGGATGAATCTGATATTGGATCACATGGATGATTAATTGTTTATTGCAGAACCCAGGTGTGTTTGCAAATGAAGAGAGCCTTGAAAGAAATGAACGAATGAAAGACTAAGTTGAATTTTTCTGATACACAACAAGACTTTTAATGCTTTTTATTAAAGCATTGGTTAGTTAATGCAGCATTACAGATAAACCGTCATATGAATCAAACCAGAAATACACAGCCTCTAAATGCAACACATCACTTTGTGTTCTGCTTGAAGTATTGCTTCAACTTCTCTGTAACACTTTTAGATGAAGAAATGCATGTAATTGCTGCAGATTGTCACCCGCGTTCTGCGTGTGCA
>NW_015631070.1:1088427-1093508 GCF_001515625.1 Sinocyclocheilus rhinocerous | reverse complement strand
AAAAAAAAAAAAAAGAAGAGAGGGAAAGCCAAGGCCAGAGAAAGCAGCTGACAAAACTCTGTCTACAGCAAGTGACCCATTCAAAGTGAAGAAATTCTTTGAATCATTTGGCACTTTCAAGGACCATTACACGCCTATGTGTGTCATTCCCCCTGTAGAGATCAGGGTATTCAGGGAAAAATTCAATCAGTTTGAATATTAACATAATTGAAATGCATGACTGCATTGTGTTTTCCTTAACATGTACATAACCAACAATCTGCACCATCTGCACTTCTGAAAAAAAAAAAATGTTCTTTCAAAGCGCAAACCAAAGGAGTCCTTCCTGTGTATTCATTCTTAGAGTTTTAACAAAACACGCTCACCTTGACATTAACTCAGCACTGTGTCTTATCTACACAAGTTACTAGCAAACAACTTCTTAAAGTGTCACGTCTTTTGCTGAGAAGTGACAGAAAACTCTGACCTTGAGGGCGAGTTGTGTCCTTCGCATTCACTGGATCCTATGCGACACACATTGACGTGGCCCAACATTTAGTCCCACAATGCTGAACTCCACAGTTTTTTGTTTTTTTTTGAGGAACAAACCAGGCAGAGGAATTAGTCACCTTGCGCTTTGTCAGGCTGATGTAGTGTTCTTAATTGGTGTTGGGCCTTCTGGGCTCAGGCTCAGTCAAACGGAAAGAGCTCGACCCAGAGTGGTGCCCTGCAAGGACGGCCCGCCCTCGCCGCCATGTCCGGCCAATAGCGCCATACATCACACGCGACAGACTGAAAATGAATGCCAGCAGAACTCGGAAAGCCCTCGCGGTGCAGCTGGAGCGCTAATCAGACTCATCACAAATGTGTGTTCAAATGCTTTCTAAATTCATTTAGTCCTTTGAACAACAAAGAGCACACCCCGTGTTGCACAGTGAGAAAGACACCGAACAGCTGCAAGAAAATATGAGCTTAACGCAACGTGCAAAATTATTCAACTCTATAAATCACAGACTGTCACGTTTTCACCCAAAGTTTGGAGTTGCTGACTTCATTAGTAATTCTATCTGCACGAGTCGGGTAAGAGACAGGTGAGATGAATGTGCTTTGTTTTGATGAATGCACATTTTGTGTTGCACAATTAAGCTAGTTTCGCTCTGGGTGTCTTTTTAATCCTAAATTTATTTTTATTTGCGTAAAGGCAGAGTTTGAGTCTTTCTGTTAGGTTTCCAGAGAGATGCTCTATAAAAGTCCCAATATGAGTGTATTTATCTAGAAGGCAAAGGTTTTATTTTATTGTTTTTATTTTTTTTTTTGGTTAATTGCCTGAAATAAGGACTGTGGTTAACACAAGCTCAAGATATGTCCACACATTATTCTACAACATAAAATACATCAGTAATGCTTTTACCTGTTTTGATAAATGTGGTTGCTAATAAGGGACTAAATGGGACTGCAGAGTTTAAACATCATTACACTGAACAGGTAAACTCAACTACTTAACTTTATTTAAACATTAGTACCTTAATGGCATATATTAGTACCTAAAATGTACATATTAGTACTTAAATGGTACTTTTTTATTTTTTTTAAATGTTATGGTATATATATATATCATGATGAACAAAAACTTTTGTTGCTCTCTGAGCTTATTTTCTGCAATAATCCAAAAGCCAATTAAAAATTATAATGGATTTTTGCTGAGGGAACTATGCCAACTTCCAGGTTGACCTACAAAAATATGTCATCACCATTCGAAAGTTATTAAGAGGAATATGATTTAAAATAGATTTTATTAATAATGTAAATGTGGTAACATTTTATTTTAATAGTCCACTTTAGATATTACACTGTGTGAGTAACTTTGCAATTACATGTTAAATACCAGTCATTAGAGTATTAGTAGACTGTCTGTTTAATATATGCTAACACTTTATTGTGATGGTTTCTCAACAGACATTCAACTGACTATAAATAACTTTGCAAGTACATGTCAACTTATTCTACTAACCCTAAACTATATCAGTCTACTAATATTCTAATGATAGTTAGTTGACATGTAGCTGCAAATTAATGAGAGTCTGTGTTGCCTTGCAAAGTTACTTATATTAATGACAGAATATCTATTGGTAAAGTCTCACTAATGCTGAATCCCATAGTGAAAGTTTGTGTCATTAGTACAACAATCAGTGTGTAGGCACTAGCAAGCGTGACTGAACTGTCTGAACTGGTGGAAAAACAAATCAGATCTGGACTTATGTACCTCAGTTTAAACAGTTGGTTTAATAAAATCAGATTTCCCCTGTGTGAACAAAGCCATGGATACTTATAGGGCCACTAACCACCCATAATACCATAACATTTAGAAACAATGTAGAAACAGCCACTCAATCACCACTGTGGCCATGAGTTTTGCACAGGCAAATATACTGTAGCTTGATATAAGTAATTTAAATAGAACATATAATGTCTGATCTTGAAAACAAAGGTCAAGGAAGTAATATTTTGGTATTGTTCACCTTTAAAGTAAACTAATTAAAATGATTCCCTTGTCTGCAATTCACTAATGGTTACTAAAAATATGTTGCTTTACTCCAGTCAAGAGGGTCATTAGATTTCATTATACTATCAAATCTTCTTTATTGCTTTAAATATGGATAGCTCGTTAACTATAAATACTATTCTCCCATGTGTTGATTTGAAAATTGCCATTGAATTTGCAATTTGAGCCCAACTCTTATCACTCTCCACCCTTACACTCCATTTTTATTAGCATATTTTCACAGATGTTATTGACATTGGAAATTCAGGCAGCTCATATTTCTCAGCTGTGTATCTGTCCACTCCACAGAGCTTTGCCAATTTGTTGATTGTCTGAAATTATCTTGTTATTGTGGAACAATTAATTCATATGGTGGATTAAAGAGTTTGTAGTAGAACTGTAACAACTCACTATTCACTTAAAACTTTTCCTCACCCACAACACTTCTGATCAATCACTTGCAAACCAGCTGGACAGAAATCTTTGGCAATTCTCCAGCATCTAACAGTCACAGATTGTTTTCTCTTAAATACAATAATTTTATTTTTATTTTCTTAAAAGTATGATTTGTCCCTTTGATCTCAAATCAAACTGACAGAATCTGTGGATCTCAGTAAGCTGTATTTCCGTTTTAAACATAATCAGAATGTAATTTCCACTGAAAAAGTGATGGATTATTTTGATGCCCAGCACCATCTGGCTACATCAGAGCCTTTCTGTGGATGTTTTACTGTTGTTGTTTGCTCTGGATTAGAATTGGATTCTTTGAGCCATAAAGCGCCACATATTGCACAGAAACACAGTCCAAGCAGAGCTCACTCTGTATGATATGCGGTACTGAGGCCTCCTAGAATTAACTCTCTTGTTTGTTCTTGAGACTGACTAGAATGTTTAAACATTATTCACCACAATTTATGTGAGTGTAGTGTATGCACAGACTAGATATACAATGCGGTCATACATGATGCATTTAATTTTATATCACAGTAAAAGGGTATTTTTCACAGTAATTTAAATTTTTGCTCTAAATTCACCAAAATATAACCATGTGGCAATACCCGTTTTCAGATTATACATTGTAGTATAATTGAATTGTGCTTATTTTATAAGAATCTTGATGGACAAAATCATAACACAAGTTGCCAAACAAATCATTACATGACTAATTGTCACGGGTTTGCTACGGCGCGGGAACACGGAGCAAGGAACGAGGAGACCAAGAGTACAGAAACCAAGGAATTTATTAATCTTCACGGGGAATCACACGTAGCACTGTAGACACAAACAATACCGGACGCTGGAGCACACACAGGGAACACTATTTATACACACAGGAGGAGGGGATGACGAGACACCTGGGAGCAATGAAACATCATGGGAAACACCTGGGACAAATTAAACATGGGAAAGGAAGGCACATGAGGAAAACAACCACAAAACACGGAACAGAGTCTGACATAACGCCCCCCTCCGGAAGGCGTGTCCTCACGCCATATAACATCCAATGGGGAGGGGGGGTTGGGCACTCTGGAGGTCCCTCAGGACAGACACGGGACAGTGGGCCTCCAGAGTGGTACCCGTTCCGGGTGCCATGGCTGAGCAGGGGACTCGGGAGGCCATGGCGGAGCAGGGGACTCGGGAGGCCAAGGCGGAGCAGGGGACTCGGGAGGCCAAGGCGGATCTGGAGACTCGGGAGGCCATGGCGGAGCAGGGGAATCGGGAGGTCAAGGCGGATCTGGGGACTCGGGAGGCCATGGTGGATCTGGGGACTCCGGAGGCCATGTGGTTGCTAATAAGGGACTAAATGGGACTGCAGAGTTTAAACATCATTACACTGAACAGGTAAACTCAACTACTTAACTTTATTTAAACATTAGTACCTTAATGGCATATATTAGTACCTAAAATGTACATATTAGTACTTAAATGGTACTTTTTTATTTTTTTTAAATGTTATGGAGAATGATGTGATATAGTATGTGTTGTATTGTTTGTGGCTGAGTATTGTAATTTTGTAACAACATCCTGCCTAGGGACTGCAGATGCAAATTGTCTATATAGCTAACTCTGGCACAACACTTGTGTTGTGCATTGTCTCTGTTAAATAAAAAAAAAAAAAACTTAAACTAAACTATTAGTAACTTTTGAAACTGCCAGCTTTTGTACCTTTTTGTTCTGAGAGTGTGGTGGCGTTAAAGTCGCCCATGGTGTAGTTTGTTAGTTTGGTTAGATCGCATATCGATTGGCATAAACATTAATCGTTCCTCCATTTGGGGACGTGGAGGAACGCACGGGAAAAACAACAAAGCAAACTTTCAAAAAACGGAAATCAAAACGGGGAGAGAGGTGCCGCTTACTTTTTGGTCCGGTATTCTGTCACGGGTTTGCTACGGTGCGGGAACACGGAGCAAGGAACGAGGAGACCAAGAGTACAGAAACCAAGGAATTTATTCATCTTCACGGGGAATCACACGTAGCACTGTAGACACAAACAATACCGGACGCTGGAGCACACACAGGGAACACTATTTATACACACAGGAGGAGGGGATGACGAGAC
>NW_015631070.1:1086438-1086629 GCF_001515625.1 Sinocyclocheilus rhinocerous | reverse complement strand
TCCGGGGCCACGGCCCCAGCCCCCGCCTCTACGGCTGGAGCCATACTCCCCCCCCCAAAAAAAAAATCATTTACGGGGTTTACGGGGCTGTATTTGGGGCCTGGAGCCCTCCCTGGGCCTAACGGGGAATCTGGAGCCCGGAACTGGGCTAACGGGGAATCAGGAGCCCTCCCTGGGCTCAACGGGGAAAC
>NW_015631070.1:1086060-1086257 GCF_001515625.1 Sinocyclocheilus rhinocerous | reverse complement strand
GCTTAACTGGGGAACAGGAGCCCTCCGTGGGCTTAACTGGGGATCAGGAGCCCTTCCTGGGCTTAACTCGGGATCCGGATAGCGCTTAAATGGTGCTGGCATTGGAGGGTGCTCTGGAAGAGCAGGCACAGCAAAACGCTTTAGAGGAGCTGACACTGGAGCGAGCTCTGGGGCTGGAGCCGACACTGGAGTGAGCT
>NW_015631070.1:1080853-1085775 GCF_001515625.1 Sinocyclocheilus rhinocerous | reverse complement strand
ACATTAGCGTCCTTCGGGCTTGCCACATTAGCGTCCTTCGGGCTTGCCACATTAGCGTCCTTTCGGCTTGCCACATTTACTGCCAGCTGACTGGACTCGGGAACGGCCGGCTTTCTTGACTCGTGAACTGCCGGCGGAGGGGTTCCGGATCGAGCTCCCAGACACCACCGACCTCGACTGGAAGGAAACAGTCATCCTCCTAAACATGGGAAAGGAAGGCACATGAGGAAAACAACCACAAAACACGGAACAGAGTCTGACACTAATCTGTTAAAATAAAAATGAATAGTTTTGACTCCAAACTCAGATGGAAAACAGTAATGATGCATGCACATACGACACACAATCTATAATCTATATTAATGCAGCAATTGAAAATTAAATAGCATACTTAGGTTAATAAACTATAATAAATGGTGGAAGATTTATTAGCTGTGATTATTTATGTGATTACTTTGAATAATCTTTTCAGCATATATTGATTAATTTTCAATTAATTAGATTGATTAATCTACCTATCATGCAATTAATTAGATTCTTTTTTTTATTGATGTTCTAATTATTTTACATGCATGCATGTGTTCATGCAAAGTAATAATGTTGATACGAATTAATATGCCATTAAATCAATGGATGAAAAACAACACATGCAGTGTTACAAGAGCAGACACTTCTAGTCAATGTTTAGAAAGTCATGAAGATTATTTGAGCAGCTGTGGCACTTATCAAAGGTTCTTCTGCTTCTCTCTGGCAATACGGGTGAAGGAGTTAGCAGGAGGAGGTCCAGAGCGGTAGATGTGTGTAACCTTCATGACACCCTTCATTACTGGGCACAGTCTGACAGCGGCTCTGTAGAGCAGATGGCGGGGAGGGGACATGATCTGAACCGTTCAATCTCTCATGCTTTAACCCAGCAGTGGACCCAAAACAGATCCCAGCGGCACCTCAGAGCCTGTCCTTGTGAAGGTGCATGGATGGAGGGTAGCACAGGGCTGGGTCAGCCTGCATGGGGTAATCGTCCTTTCACAATCTCCTGCCATGCACTGGTAATCAACGAGGTTAACATTTGTGATGGGGCAAAACCTCTGAATACTTTTATTTGCATATCAGAATGGTTGGCTACTGATTTGGCTTGGCTTTGAGTTTTATGAGTTAAGATTCTGCTGCCTAAAAGACACAGACAGTTGTAAGCATGGGTGCCCCTTTGCATTAAAAAGTGATAAGAACAAGTTTTTAATTATTTGTAGAGTATGAAGGTAGAGGTATTCACTGGATGGATTTTTCAATTTCATTACCGCAAGAGTATGTCCCGTTCCCTCCCAAAATATGCTACTGCCTGCAATTTTCACGTTTTGTCCCACTTCTGGCTGCCAAAGTCCACAGAAAGTGGTCTATGTGGATTTATTTATTTATTTTCAGTCCTGGTTGGGTTGTATCATCTGAAGTTCCAGTGAGGCTATATTTTTTTCCAATTCCCAAACAAACAACGCTTCTGATATCAAGCACCAGACTTCCGTGCATTGTATGTATGCACCTTTACTTTTACCAGCAGACAAAATAATGTGCCTGGACTGTCACAGACAATCCAGAATCATTGAGAATAGTGGACCCTGTGTCTGTAAAATGTTTATTTTTTGTTGCACAATAGGTGAACAACACAAATAACATTTTGTACCTTAAAGTGTCATGAAACCCCCGTGTTTCAGCACTGGTCTTTAACACCTCGGATCTGAAAAAGACTCCAGAAATGGGCATGTAAAACTGTGGAAAAGTGGGAGTGTAGAGGGTGGGAAGACGGGAGAAAACAACCAATAAAACACAGACCTACAACACACTCATTGAACAGAAAAATTAATATTAAAATATCTTTTTAAAACAGAAAGAATAAAGGCAGTCACTTATTGTTTACTCTTCTTTGAATTTTCGCTCTATATATCATTGTTTGCGGTGTATCACAATAATCCGATTCCGTCATGTCATCGCGTTCATGATCAGACGAGCCACAGCTGCCACTATGTACAGTATCAGGGCATGCCCTTATTGCATCTTTTATTTGAAGAAGACATATGTGTACATGCTGGTTCATGTTTGGAGCACGGGAGAATATGAAATATGTTTAGCCTACATAAACTTGAAACACGCTTGCTCCGGTCCGGATATGAACTATGATCTGCGCAGCTAGTGTTGTTAAACTCATCGCGCATTCGCGCAGAAACGGCTCTCTCATGCATGCTCCATGTGTTGTCATATTAAATATGGTTGCGGTCATGTTTACAGAAATGAACTGACAGCGCGTTAGCTCTTTCATAAGATTTGAATTCTCTGCTGTAAGATGACCTCATGCATAATACAGCACAGAGATCGGATCTTAAGAATTAATTCTCATGAATAATAGGGCCTACTGAAAAAAGCTCAGAAAACTGATGACGTAGACATGTACTCTCCAGCCACGGCAGCCAACCACCACTCCAGATTAACGCATATACGTCACTTTTAGTGACGTAGGCTCAACTTTTCTTTTTGAACCGGAAGAACAAAATTGCTTAAAAAAAATGAAGAAAAAAAAACTAACCACTTTTACCTTAATAATAGTCATAATGACATCTCAAAAAATGTGTTTTAGGGTTTCATGACACTTTAAAGGCAGGGTAAGTGATTTGGTTCAAAAACATGATGGTTGAAAGTCTCCACATCCCGACAGCAATCACTAAGTTAAGTGGTCTAAATGTGTTTATATGTATTTATATCTGTGGAACGCATGTTACCATAAAATGTTTGTCCAATCATATCCCTCAGTCCGAGGGCTATGATAGGCTGTCTTATCTGCCTGTCAACGTATGCATTTGCATACCTTCGCACACCCTGTTTGTGTAGACATGATACGTCATCAGCACTTTTGATTACGCTATTGTAGACCGAGCAATAATGGAAGGTATTTTTATTATAATATTGTGCACTTAGTACTGTAATGTTTTCTCACCAGCGAATGAGACATGAGGAAATCTGACAGAGTTGCATTCTGACTTTTGCTTTCCTGTCTCAAACCTATCTTCCATAACAAAAGGGCCAGTTGGAATTCCTAAAAGCACAGAGGTGGTGTTAGTGATCAAGACCTCTAGGCCAAATGTGTATACATCAGGGGTCTGCTAATTGCCACAATTTTAGCATGGTGGGAAAACCTGTAATCTGCTGATTGGTCAGTTTGAATGACTCAGATTTGTTTTTTAGTCACATGCTCAAGGAAGGGATGAAAGAACATTATAACAATTGTTCTGTCTCTTTTTCAATTCAATTAAGTTTTCCATTTTTCTTCATTCTTTTCCCTCTCTTTTGGGGGCTCTGCCCTCACTTCCTCTCTCTCTCTCTTGCTCTCTCTCAGGTAACATTTGACATACATGCTAGGTACAATTAACTGTTTCATCATCTCATATGTCTATTTTGTAACCAGTTCAAGTGTAACCAGAACAAAATACTGTTATTAAACCATTTAATTTATAAATTATGTGCTACTAGCCTTGATTTAACAGTAACATTGAAGTGCCACCTCTTGCAAAAAAGATATAGTCACACAATAGCAACACTCTCCCAAATATTTTGTTATTCTATTACCGTCGTTGGAAGCAGTGGGTGGTACTATACAAGAAATGTACAGTGTTATACCATCATCATGCTGATAATGTTTATTTAGTCCTCTGGCAATACAGCCTGAACCACTGTAGTTAAACCACCCCTTACATGTACGATTTCTGAAAGATCTCTCCTGAAAAAAGAGGCTGCATAGTCACAGAGGCTGTGCTGAGAGGCCTTGGTAAACCCAACGGCAGCATATGTGAGCATGATCCCAGTCAATTCCATCTTAAGCAGCATAATTTTTCATGTTTAAATCTCTCTATGGGTGCTTCTCAAATGGAAGGCTGCATCTTAGTAAGGATGCATCGAGTCCTCCTGAGGCTTTAAGGCTAAAGTCCTGCTCCGCATTAAATGCTAGAATGAGACCTTTTTTTTAGTTTGTTTTGCATTGCATAATGAAATTGAACAAACTCAGTGCTGATTCATTGTCAGCTAATAGTTTTTCGTGAATTGGAATATGTGCAAAGGTTTGTGGGTGATTGAATCAAAGGATACACCGGATGCGTCCTTCAAAAATGGCTGAATGAAGCAACCGAAACAAAGAAGGCCTAAAAAGGATCCTTCAAATTGAGACGTCCTTCAATGGGGCTTGATGACATGGCAGCCATGATATGCAGCCTTACTAGTTATAGACTGAGATGCACTGCTTAAACAGACCACCCCCACCCCCCATTAGCTAGGAAACAAAAAAGTGCTCTGGTCTTTCAGGATGTCCTTGGGATGTGCAATGTTTTGGGAGTTTGCTTTTCTGAGGGGAAGAGTCTCTGGATACCTAGTGGCATAGTGTACAATCAGTAGGACCCCACCAGGGAGCCACAAAGGACAGGACACCATCCTTTAACCATAAAGAAGAGAGAAAGTTGAGCCAACTGGGAACCGCAGTTGCTTTTCCTCTTTACAGTTTTTTAAAAATTGCTAACATCCCTTTGTCCAATCTATAATCACATTTTCAAAACTCTAAAAACAATTAGCAAAACATCTGTCTGTTGTGACCATACCATTAACACAATTCGTGTTGTTTTCACACAATATTCAGTCAATTAACATGTTTCTAAACTGCTTAAATTTTCTTTTCACACAAGTTTACCCCATACCAAAATCATGGATCATTCTTATCTTTTTTTACAAATGCTTAAACACAGCATGAAAGAAATGAAGACCTAATGTTCCAAACTTTAAATATAGTGTAAAGCCTCTACTTCTGCAACAAAAGAGCTGATAAGAATTATTTGAATTACTGATAATTGAGCTAAATAGCTAATTCAAATCTTAATTAATAATTTCAAGTCTTT
>NW_015631070.1:1053188-1080157 GCF_001515625.1 Sinocyclocheilus rhinocerous | reverse complement strand
TCAAGTCAAATTCCTTGTGTGTGTAAACATACTTGGTAATAAAGCTCTTTCTGACTTTCTGACAAGGGAGAAGGAGAGGTAGGGGGCAAAAGGCAAAGGGCTGTATGTTTTTTTTTTTTTTTTTTCACACAGAAATTTCATTTTGCCAATAAAGCCTTTACTGCAGCAATTCTGTCACTTTTCTTTTGCATTCCATAAAGTACTGATGACTCCTTCACTATGTATATGTTCCTATTGGATAGAAAACCTGTGCCAATGTTTTGACCGAATGACTCGATTTTGAATCGAGTTTGCTGTGTTTTGATAGAGTTAGTAAATGTAGAAAAAAGGTATTTAGCATTTTGAAACATAGAGTTTGTATTTATTTAACAAAATGTGGTTTTGGCCAGAAAATTAACTATTTGGCTAATTGTGTGATGTAGGTGTGTTGCTGAGTTACTGTCTGGTTTGGTTCAGCTACCAAATCAGACATCAAGAGACTACAACAGACAGCCAAGGCTGCTGAGATGATTATTTGCCAAACCTCCAAGAGCTGTACACCTCCAGAGTAAGGAAAAGGGCTAAGAAAATCACTTTGGACCCCACACACCCAGTCCATTCTCTCTTCGACCATAATTTGTTGTTTTTCTTATATCACTGTTATAATTCCTGTGTATGTCTGCACTGTCATGTATGTTTGCACTATGTCCATACTTTATTCTGCACTGTAAGCTCCTGTCGTCAAGTCAAATTCATTGTGTATGTAAACATACATGGTAATAAAGCTCTTTCTGACTTTCTGACAAGGGAGAATGAGAGGTAGAGGGCAAAAGGCTGTATGTTTTTTTTTTTTTTTAATAATTCATATTGTCATATAGCCCTTAGCCTTTTGCCCCCTACCTCTCCTTCTCACTTGTCAGAAAGTCAGAAAGAGCTTTAATACCATGTATGTTTACAGACACATACATTTTCATTTTTCAATTTGCCAATAAAGCGTTTACTGCAGCAATTATGTCACTTTTCTTTTACATTCCATAAAGTACTGATGACTCCTTCACTATGCTGTACACATACGATCTAAAATGAATCCACACATTTACACACACACACAAATAAAATGTAGAGTTTATAAGATTATATTATTATTATTATTATTATTATTATTATTATTATTATTATGATAGTCAAAAAATATGGTTTAAAAAAATGAAGGAAAAGCTTATTAAAAGGATGACCCTCTTAAAAAGATAGCATTAATTTGCAAAAGGCTGTATGTTTTTTTTTTTTTTTAATAATTCATATTGTCATATAGCCCTTAGCCTTTTGCCCCCTACCTCTCCTTCTCACTTGTCAGAAAGTCAGAAAGAGCTTTAATACCATGTATGTTTACAGACACATAAATTTTCATTTTTCAATTTGCCAATAAAGCGTTTACTGCAGCAATTATGTCACTTTTCTTTTACATTCCATTATTATTATTATTTTTTTTTAATGTATCTATGTTCTATACAGGTCGAACTGAGACATGATAAGTAATGCAGTTTTTGTAATGCCATTAATTGTTATGATTTTGACAGTCTATGCACTATAATCGACTACATGTTCCTATTGGATAGAAAACCAGTGCCAATGTTTTGACTGAATGACTCGATTTTGATTTGGGTTTGCTGTGTTTTGATGAAGAGTTAGTAAATGTAGAAAAAGGTATTCGGCATTTTGAAATGTAGAGTTTGTATTTATTTAACAAAATGTGGTTTTGGCCAGAAAATGAACTATTTGGCTAATTGTGTGATGTAGGTGTGTTGCTGTGTTAATAGTTTAGAAAAAGTACTTTAAGTATTGATAAATGCTTGTTAGCAATTGAAAAAAAAAAAACTGTAACAGTCGTTTAATTTGTCCCCAACAATTCATGAGCTGATCATATTTTCCTGCTCTCTCTGAAATTAAACACCAGGAATGGATTTCTGAAAGCAATTAACCAAAGCCAGTGACATAGGTTCAATTCCCAATGAAAAGCAAGAACTGACAAAATGTGTTTGAATGCAATGTAATTTGCTTTGAATAAAAGCATTTGCCAAATGTGTTAATCATTCTCTTAACCAATCTATCCGTCTAATGAATGGTTCACTCCTCCTCACTGGATAGGCCTTTTTGGTAAATCAGCATCTAGCTGTTGTTCAAATCCCAGAAGGAGGAGGGGTACTAACAACCCAATATTCATGGCTTGTTGACACATTGACTGACCTTGTGTCCCTGTTGGCGCATTTCTAAAAGTATGTTGTATGGGTGTTTGTCAGCCATTGACGCAAACCTCTTCCATCACTCTTCTTGACTCTCCTGCATGCGGGAGTACTTTACGAGGTCAAGCAGAGTCCTCTCTCCTAGTTCACTGGCATAAGCATCGTTGGGAACAAGGACATGTAGTATTCTGCAACTTCAAGTTATCGTTGTCCATGAAGGAGCCAATTTTGAGGCAGCCGCATCTCTGTGTTGCTTGAATCTTGAGGGCGCACCCACAGACAAAACATGCATGTTGACAATTGCAGCAAAATTCACAATGGAGACAGACCATTGTGAGACAGACCATCTACAGTTAGAGGGTACTCCTTGAAGACGTAATAACTATTTGCAGAGGTGGTCAACAGAACATAATTTCCTCTTCAGAGATCCAGTTGTGGAAGAGGTGTAGCCACTTTCAGCCTCACTTACCTGACCTTGTGGTTTGAGTGATTTTGCCCCACAGCCAGTTGCTCAGTGACTATCTGAAGGTGCTGGAGTCATTCAGTGAGTAAGTCCTGATTTTCCATGAGGAATATGTCTCAAAAGAAATGAAAACTGAAGTAAGAGACATACATTGAACCACGTATTTATGTGAGGTATGTTAAAGTACCGTATGGGTTACAATTTTATTTTTGGGCATTTGGGGTATGGCTGTTGAATCAATGTCTTCATGACTCTATAATGATCTAATGTGAAGTGTGGACCTGTCTGACACATAAGATACAAACAGAAGGAAAGGTGAAGTTCAGAGACTGATGCTGGGAAACTGGCCATAAAAGTTCTCAAAAACTGCATTTAAAAGCCATTTGTTTGAAAAAAAAAACAAAAAAAAAAAACATAGTTGTTAAATAGTTCTTTAGGTAGAATATTAAGGCCAGTTTTACTAAACAGGGCAAATTAGCGCACAAATTTAAAGAACACAGATGCAACATCTAATTTACATACTGACCAACGCAATATACCATGCGCAGCACAAATTAGCGTAGTCGCCAATCAAGAATAAAGAAATAAAGAAACCACAGTATGTTGAAAAAAAAAAAAAACTGGAGACCAAAAAATGAAGGGTTGCAAGAAGTTTTGATAGACCTGGTATTACGTGACTCCTAGTTGAGGGTTACAAGTCGTCTTTTATTTCCTGAAGCAAATTAAAAATAACATGGCTTGGCAAACGATATGTTCGGATAATGTGTTCTTCTGGCATTCCAAATAAATTAATATGTGTGGAAAAAAATCCCCTCCCTTCTACCACGCGCTCTCTGTTCTCTATAGTGCCTCCTCTTAGCAACAACAAATGCAGCCATTTCAAGCACAAAATAGTTTAAGATATGCTTTTTGGGGGGCATTAAATAATGGCGCAAATACCAGTAATTTGACGAGCGCAAACATTAGTAAAACGCATCGTGTGATTCATATGAATAGCCTACTCTCCTCCCATAAAGTTTGCGTCTGAAAGTGAAACTCCTACAAATGTGCATTCAATAAGGTCAGGCACAAAAATAACTAGTCATTTGTCCTGCATTACACTGTAAGAAAGACAAAAAAGAGAGAAGAAGAAAAAAAAAACATATAAATACAAATTTTATTTTAGGACATTATCTGTTAAATTGACAGACATTTCTCTTCACACTACACTAAATGCTTGTGCCAGTTTCTTGTTAGTTAATAGTAGTTACTAGAAAATGTATATTGTGTTAATTGTTTGTTTCTGTGCAATTATTTATTAGGCTCCAGAAGCCTGAGGTCGGTAAGTGAGCTATGCCTCGAACATTTTCGTTCACTGTGTTAACTGGTGGAATGATCTTCCCAATCTCATCTGGAATGCTACACTCTTAAAAATAGTGCTTCAAAAGGTTCTTCAAGTGATGCCATAGAAGATGGACGCTGCTCTTCAGGGATTCGGAGAGAAGACTGAAGCCTACACTCTTAAAAATAAAGGTGCTTCAAAAGGTTCTTCAAGCGATGCAATTGAAGAACCATTTTTGGTTCCACAAAGAACCATTCAGTCAAAGGTTCTTTAAAGAACCACCTCTTTCTTACCTTTTTGTAATCTGAAGGACCTTCTTTCGCCACAAAGAACCTTTTGTGAAACAGAAAGGTTCTTCAGATGTTAAAGGTTCTTTATGGAACCATTTAGACAAAAAGGTTCTTCTATGGCATCGTCAAGCACCTTTATTTTTAAGAGTGTAGATCCCTGACAATATTCAAGAGACAGCTGAAAAATCATCCCCTCAGTGAGCACTTAACTGCATCCTATTAAAAAAACTACAACAACAACAACAAAAAAGCTTCCACTCTCCCTTAATCCCTCCTTGTCATAGCTTGTACTTCTATAAACAATGTTTGAAACTTTGCATTACTAGCACTTTTGGTGTTATGTGCCTCTTTATGATGAATAGCTTGTTTTAATCATTTGTAAATTGCATAAGTGTTTGTTAAATGCATGAATGTAAATATAAATGTACAGTATTAATAAACAGTATTCTATTCTTACTGAGAATGTAAGTCGATTTTTGATATCTGTAACATTTCTTTAGTGACTTTCTTTAATCACTTAGTGTGACATGCTCACCAACGGGTGATAAATTGCCATTGCGATGATTCTTAGTCTCAGATTTCAGTTGTGACATACATTTTGGAGCATACAGTGTACAGATTGGCCCAACAAAGACAGTCTAATCAAGAACCAACAGGAGCACAGCAATTGAAAATGTGTGTGTGTGTGTGTGTGTGTGTGTGTGTGTGTGTGTGTGAAAAAAAGAGAGAGTGGCAGTGCAATATTTATATAATATCTTAGTGTTCATGTCTTGCTACAAATCAAAATGGCATCAGTTCGCTCTAAAGAATTGCTCAGCCACAACAACCTAAAATTTAGTTTAGTTTTTTTTTTTCTTTCTTTCTTTCTTTCTTTCTTTCTTTCTTTCTTTCATTCAGGAAAAGCATTGCCAGCATTAGATTGCAGGCACAATATGTAATACCTACATTTCTGCAGAACACAAAAAAAAAATGTTATTTTTCACATGGTCCCTTGCACAACACTATATGTTATGTTATCAAAACACTTTATCATAGCGCATGATTTGTAAATGAATAAATTTTGATATTTGTATCACATAACCAGCTCCATATGCATTGCTTTTCTAATGTAGTAAACTTGCTCTGTAGCATTTTGCAATTGCAATGCAGAGCGCAAGTCACAATAAAGGAGCTCAAAAATTTGTAGAAGCAAGCTGAAATGGCATGGTTGCTTCAGCAGTTTCATTTTTATCTCATGTTTGCTTTTGTTAACACTTTTGGTTCGGTTTAGAGTAGGGTTTAGTGTAGGTGTTACATCATTTTCGAAGCAGTAGAGCATTACAATTTCAGTGCCACTCACCAGACATTTCCAAATTGCCGTGATATGTACACCAACCAATGTTGTGAATGTTGCCAGATTCACATTCATCAGTTTTGGTGAAAATTAAACATGCTTTTAGCACCATTCACTGGATATTTACCTTTGAAAGTGCTGCAAAACGTAATAAAAAAAAAAGGAGTCTGTATTCCTTTTTCTGTGTACTCAGAGATTCTGTAATGTAAGTGAAGACTGCTGAACAAAAGTCCACCCATGAACGTTTGACCTTTTTTATATTTGTGTGAAATAAAGTGCCTTATATTAGGCATTAAAAGGCAGCTCACACTGAGCATACATCAAGGTTGCTTGTTAGTGTCCTTGGCTTCAGCCTAAACCTTGATTTCATGCTGCAAACCAATTTGCTAAGAGTAACTGGCAAGGTTGGTTATTTATCATCTATCTATCTATATATCTATCTATCTCTCTCTCTCTCTATATATATATATATATATATATATACTGTATATACATATATGTACTGTATCTATAGGGTTAGGGTTGGACTTATATGATTTTTTTTTTTTTTTAAATAATACATTAATTAACTACAGTATTTTAACCACATTTTAATATGTTTATGTGTTTTTGGTGCATGAAGCCAATATCATGGTAATCCAACTCACAATAATAAAATAAGAAAACAATAAAGGAATAGGTCACCCCAAAATAAAACTTATCACCCTCATGCCATCCCAGATGTATACGACATTCTTCTGCAAAGATTATTAGGAAAACTGTGAACTCTGACCAAACTTTGATGCTCCAAAAAGCACACCAAAAAAACAAACAAAAAACAATCAATGTTGGGTGAGAAAAGACCAATGCAACTGCTTTTTCACTGAACACCTTACCATTGCATTCTCTAAGCATGGTTATGATTTTGAGCGTGATTATGCACACTTCATATGACTTGATGCATGCACACAGTCCTAGAAGGTTGAAATCACTGCCAAAGGGACTGCTGATGTCAGGATTTATATTTGCAACAGAGTTAAATTTTAGTCTGTCAATAAATAAATAAATAAATAAATATGCACACAATCCAGATTCTTTTGTTTGGTTCATCATCAACAATCCACAATTATTTGTAAGGGCAGGGCACATTTTAAATGGTCAATTGAAAATAGCAAGGATATGGGTCTTGCATAATCACTCATGAGGCAGAACTGTATTTTTAATAAATTACATCGACATAAGAAGATACAACTTTCATAATGGCTCTTATTTTGTGCTATTTCTAAGAAACTTTCACCAGTTTAATCAGTTCATTGTGTGTGTAAATATGTGCAGTTCACAAATCATTAAGAATCATCTGCTGTATATTGTTATGACAACTACAGATTTTAGCCAAAGCTAAGTAAGCATAAATATATTAATTCTTCCTCTTTTACACTGTGTCGAAAAAAAAAGAAAAGAGAAAGAGAGAGAGAGAGAGAGAGGATTTCCAATGATTGCAAATAGCCAACCTTGACATCAAATAAAATAAAATTATTACATTAATTAATAATTTACTAATATTTATTTATTTATTTGCAAGCTTTATGGCTATTGTTCATCAACAGCATGCAAGCTGTGTAGAACAGTTAATTATTGTGGGAATGGTTATGCTCAAGAAGTGTCTAACAATGCAAACATTTTTCATCATCACAAAACTAAAAATGTATCATCTCAAAATTCAACTTCTAGTAAGACCTTACTGAATATTTATGGACCAGTAAAGACCTGTTCACACCAAAGATGATAACTAGCGATATAGCATTTTAAAAATTGCTTTAATAAGAGAACAGTCCACACCACAACTATAATGATAACAGCATAGAGGAATGATATCATTGCAGTCACTTTTAGGAACACCTTTTTCTCGTTTAAAGTTTAAAGAGCGGAAGCATTTAAAGCATTGGTGTGAATGCTAATATCTTTATCATTATTGTGTGAACAGGCTTTAATGTATTTCCAATAACACATACCCCAAATTAACATCCATAAAAAAAGCATAATTTTCATATTTTGAAAGTTGCAAACACAGATCAGATTTGGTTATTTCCCACACTAATTGCAGTGATATGTGTTGTGTCAGTTTCTCATAATGTAGGTTAAATGTTTAAGCACTGCAAGAGGAGGGAACATCTAATTAAAACCCATAAAGATCTGTCAAACAGAGTACAAAAAACATGTGACATTTAATGAACAGTCATGCTCATACTAATTTGACTATTGGAATTTTACAAATTCTGAGAAGAGTTAACATCATAAGTGAAGTGCAGTAGTATGCCACTTGTTCATGAATCTGGGATTAAGTTATGTGTTATAATTGTGAAAGATATTCCAGGCGATCAGGGTTAATTAGGTTCTCCACTCAAGAGACTCACTCACAGAAGGCGTTCCCCTAGCGTTTCCGACGCAGCTCGAGTTCCTGAAGAGGAACCTTAAGCATGAAAACACGTACACTTGCCTGTCTCGAACTAGTTCACCGACCCCATCACTCAAAGCACACTGATTTCCCATTGTGCAATGCCTGACCTCAGAAATGATCAGCGTGACTGATAAGGACGATGCTGGAACGTCACACCAATCCACCAGCACCGCTGAACGGAAGAAGTCTGCTGGTGTCGGTGGGTTAAAAATGCTGGAGGAGAGGCAGTAACTATGTGGTGGATTTGGAGAGGAGGTTGTAATGAGAGACACAAAAGACGTGTGGGTTGGAGAGCCTCTGGTTCCCCTGGCAGAGATGGATGGAGTGAGAGATGCCGCTTTACCGAAGCAAACACTGGCAGAGGGGAACAGCGAGATGGCCTGAGATCGAGGACTTCAGTCAAAGCCATCAATCACAGACTCCATCACAAAACAGAAGCAGATAGTTAACACTGAGTGTATCGACTGACTTCAGTAAAGTACTAATGGCATGTTTTACCTGTATGCAGTGTTTTCAAGAAAAAGCAGACAAATTCAATGCTACAATGATGTTTTTCATCACATTTAAAATATGTATTGTTGTATTCAGGTAGCCATCCGGATTTATTAATACAGGTACATGAGTGTTTCACTTACTTCCTATGCAAAGACCCTAAAAAAGTGTCCATTTATATAGAAGTCATGAAGAATAAGCCTCCCTTTTAGTCAGAGAGCCATAGACAGGGTGAAAAATTGCCACATTAAGTGAACCTAAAGGAAAACAATAATAATAATAATAATAATAATAATAAAACAATAACAATAAAGGCATTTCTGAACACATTCATTTAATACAATATAGCAAAAGGCAAATGTGGGTAGCATAAAATTGCTTATTGCTTTCTTAAGCAAAAAAAAAAAAAAACAAGTTTGTAATTTTGATATGTATAGAGTGTTTATATATATATATATATATATATATATAAACACAGTGAAATTCCAGCTGATTCAATTATGATGGATTAATCATGTTAATAACAAAAATATCAGATTATTCCTGACAGCCACAGACAATCATAAATCATCCATTCACTGAATGTCTGCAATTCCACCCTCAGGCTTTCATTTGTACTGGAAGACCTTTGAGACTCTTTAGTGTTAATTAACAGTATTTTTTCCCCCATATGCTCCTCATATTCTTCATCTCTAAAAGAAAAAAAAAAATCACTTAATCTCTTTATCTGCATGATGTCATTATGCGTGTACATTTTGTAATAATTCACAATAAAGTGAAGAATGCAATTATAAGGGAGCCACACTGTTGACATATACATGTTATGAGATAACACGTGTTTAAAATTATCTTTATATCTAGAGTAGCTATATATTAGATAGCCAAACACCCTGATTTAAAGGATGTTTTATTGTGTGGGATGTGTAACAAAATGGGTTCTCCTTGATACCAGAACATATAAACATTGCATATGCACAAAATAGACATTAAAATGTGCACACGATATGGCAAATTGAGCTCTCATGCGTAAATACGCAGGTGAGCTGAGGGTGAATAATAGTTAATTATTTCTTTCAGATGTGATAATGTCTTGTGAAATGTCAAGTTTATTTCATTGTATCTTTAATTTTTATGGATATAAGAGTAAAATGTGAGTCATGTGACATATGTAGTGTTCACTATTTTGCTACTGTGTTTGAATGTTTATTAAAGTAAAACAATGTAATAGTAAAAAAGTCAGTGCTAATGTGCAAACTACTGAAAATATGAAACTGAGAGGTTAATGTTAATGTTTAGATAGATAGATAGATAGATAGATAGATAGATGCATTATACCTTTTTAAAGGTGTAATAATAATAGGTGAGTATTATAATGTATTATAATTGTAGTTACAGTTATTCATGAGATCATACGTGCATTTAGGTGCATTAAGGCAGAATTAGTGCATGAAAATTACTTTTAGAATGCATTGTATAAAGGTGTTAAGTAAAGTGTTACCAAAAATTGTAATTTAAAAAGTGACATTACATTCACATTATTAGTCATTTGTATATTTACAACCCACTTTAATGTGAAATTATAGCATTATTACAGATTTTTGCCTTTAGAAAGAAGGCTGTTGCAATTAAAGACTCAAAGTGTCTTGTTTTCAGTGGTATTGCTGTAACGTTTAGATGACATATCACAGAACATCTGCAACAATTATCAAATAATTTCCTCCACCACTTAGGTTTTATGATACTAAATTTCCTGTTACGTTCCATCACTGCCCTCCACACTCTTGCAACTTCATTGGCTGTTGCTCATGCTGCTTCTCTTGCTCATCGAGACTGTGCACTCCTGACTTGTTTGACAGACAGACAGACACGTTTGAAATTTGTCTTGGTACCTGCAACTTCTTGCAGCACATCTCATGAGTGCACACAACAGAAGACCATTGGGACTGTCGGCTATGATGTGGGGTGTTTTAGTCTCAGACATACACATGAAAAATGTGATGTGCTTCAGTCTAGTGTTTGCTTGGCTTCAGGAAAGAAGAGGAAAAAAAAAACACTGACTTGATATTTTGACATTTTGTTCATTTGAAAGAGACAATCTCAGCTGACTAGATTTTTAAGGGACCCAACTGACTAATTACAGAAGAAGAAGAAGAAGAAGAAGAAGAAAAAAACTTTGAGACCAAGCAAAAGCCTCTGCCTTCTGATTGGTTGGCAGTGGGTCTAACTGATGCCCATTGGCTAGTGCTAATCTATCACTGGCCATAATTAGATTTTAGCAAATCAATTTAGACAAATGCAAACACAGCAATTAATATTAATGAGCTCAACAGCCTTCCAGGTTTAGCACACAGACTGCTGACAATGTGCAATCTACCAGAGGGAAGTCTAATGTTGTTAAATAGATATACAATATTTGACCCTAGCTAAATTGTAGTTTTTAATACCACATCTCATTATTGCGCCCAGACTTCAGCTAATCCACATACAGAGCAAATGGACCAGGCAATGCCTTCATGAGTGGACTTTTGTCATGTTTTCAGGTTTGGAATGCAGATATAGCAAGGTACATGGGAGACCATAGCAAATATGATTATGATTTGCGGTCCCTTTCCAACAGCAAAAGAAAATAGAAATCACAATTGCATTTCCAAAACTTACAATTTACAGTCACGCCCTCAGCAGCTTTATTATAATACACATTGAAGCAGTATATGACCTTGTATATGACCTCATACACAGGCTTCAGACTTTAGGTTTTAAAAAAACAGCACTACTTTTAAATATGTATATTAAATGTATAGATCATGCATATACAATTTATAGTTTATGTGAATATGTTTTAAGTTCACTTAAAATTAAAAGTTGTTATATTTTGCAAAGACTAATAAATGTTAAAAGTAATGGCTTTAAATTATACAGTAATGTTGAATGGCTATATTTAACCAATATTTATCCACTCCTTTTTTTGGTGGTGAAAAGGGAACAAATGCCAATTCAATAACATCTCAAATCAACAATCATTTTATGCTGGACGTTACATTTTGCACACCCTCCTTTGTCTTTCTAAATGCACAAAAAAATATATATTATGTTGAATGGCTATATTTAACCAATATTTATCCACTCCTTTTTTTGGTGGTGAAAAGGGAACAAATGCCAATTCAATAACATCTCAAATCAACAATCATTTTATGCTGGACGTTACATTTTGCACACCCTCCTTTGTCTTTCTAAATGCACAAAAAATATATATATATTTATTTATTTTATTATTTGTTCATGATTTTATGAATTTACCACACAATTGTAATAAAGTGCAATAAAAATATTAAGTTCATAAGTGATATTTATCTTGATTTTTACTTTGTTCATCTCAAGCATATTCTTCTCAGTGGTCACTTACTTTTGAAAAAAAAATCTTTGTGGCACAATTTTCATATGTTAAACGTCTGGATCAGGGACAAGGCTAAAACAATAAAATAAAATCCATTAGTAGCAAACATAAATATAGGCATAGTAGAAGTTTTCAAGACAAAAAAAAAAAAAAGAATCAACCCCGGGGCTATAAAAATGCCTTTAGTTAGAGATATAGAGTCTATTTGCAGTATGTGAAAAATATGGATTTATGACAAACAGGTTATGAGAACATGTTGAATATTAACATGACACACAGCTCTCTCTCTCTCACTCCGTTTCATCCCCGTCTCAAGCTGCTATCGGTGGCCTATTTGAGCTTGGCAGGGGTACATTGTTAGCGTGCCCAGGTCCATGTTTTTGCAAGCAGGAAAGGTTGTACGCTGGTCATCGCTATGTAAATCTGTTCTATTCTGTCAATCACACAGCATAAATTGGGGCTGCAGATATGTCAGTGCCTTAGCCTCGTGCTGAAAAACTCTGGAAAAAAAAAAGAATCAACCCCGGGGCTATAAAAATGCCTTTAGTTAGAGATATAGAGTCTATTTGCAGTATGTGAAAAATATGGATTTATGACAAACAGGTTATGAGAACATGTTGAATATTAACATGACACACAGCTCTCTCTCTCTCACTCCGTTTCATCCCCGTCTCAAGCTGCTATCGGTGGCCTATTTGAGCTTGGCAGGGGTACATTGTTAGCGTGCCCAGGTCCATGTTTTTGCAAGCAGGAAAGGTTGTACGCTGGTCATCGCTATGTAAATATGTTCTATTCTGTCAATCACACAGCATAAATTGGGGCTGCAGATATGTCAGTACCTTAGCCTCGTGCTGAAAAACTCTGGCTAGATGTTTAATGCAATATTGGCTTCAAACGACAAAACATAATTTTAAAGGACTTTATTTTAGATCATAAATTGGGTCATTTAAAATGTTTTCAGGATTTAGGCTTGACATTGTTCTAGTTTTAATGTAAAGGTGATGGATCATTTGAAAGTAGCTCTTAGTTGCTTCCAGTTTTCAAACTTTTATTTGTGCACAAATTTATTCTGTCCCAGTTCATGATTGATTTTTTTCCAGCTGTCGCCTTTCCTGACAGCCAGTGATGCCCTAGTACATGGTGGACTTGTAGGATGCTGCTTCTGTCCCATGAAGAAGTACTGAATAAAATAGGAGTGTGTTCAGGAGCTGTACGTGGCAGCCAGAGTCAGTCTCCAGCACATGATTGATGATACTGTTTCTGTGGTGAAATGACATTTTAGGCAGGACTGTTTGCTCGTAAATGCACAGATGCTAATGAATGTGCTTGGCCAATACTAGAGCCATTGACTTTCCCAGCAGGACAGGTTAAGTGCATTTGGGAACATTTCTAAAGCAGATGCAACGATTCCTGTTTGTGTTTTCTTGTCTTATGACTGAGCAAAGTAGCATGTTAAACAAATATATATATAATAAAAATCTACTTAAGGAGCCTTTGTTACAGAAGATAGTATGTTGTCATTGGGAACTATTTTACAAATTTAAAGGCTAGAGATACATGGAGAGATGCTTTAATCCATCAGATATGTCACTTTGCTCATAGCTCATAGCATATAGTGAGAAAAAAAAAATGCTTATCCACATTGTCCATTGCATGCTCATTCTATGATGTTCTCACCCAGTCAATGCTTCAATCTTGTAATGCGAATGAGAATGTTAAACCAAGGTTAAAAATGTCCCTTTGCAAAAAAAAATAAATAATAATAAGCCAAGTGGCTTTTTATTGGGAAGAAATATTACACAAACATTCTAGAAATGGACATCCTTCATCCTGAATTTATATCAATAGGAATGCAGCCGGATAACGTGATTTTTGTTAGTAAATAGTGTATGGTTGGATTTGTATGCATATGTTTGCTTTCTCATCAGCAACTGGTTTGCTGTTTTTTTTGTTTGTTTGTTGTTGTTTTTTTTCTGAAGCGTTCATCTGAGAAGTGCTTCTCTATGAGTACACTTGTCTCCCTCTTCATATCGCAGTGTTTTCTCAGAAGATATATTTTTTTTTACGATTTATCAAGGTCAGATCTTCAGCTATTCAGTAAGTGCCCGATTTGATGCTGTCTATTCGGAAACAGGAAGAGGACAATGAGGAGAACAGGATTACTGGGGCTTGTAGTTCCTCGGTGAAATGCTTTCCCAGTAATCCTATTATACTGTCTCAGTCCGTTGTGCTCCAATTCTGCTGGGCCACAGGGGCCGCCGCCAGCCTTTCTGATGTCATCGGCTGATTAAGGACAGACAAAGAGTGTCACAGAAGGAGATCTGGAAAAAAAATATTTTTCATGCTTTTTCTTTTATTTTTCTCAGTGATGTTATTAAACTGCCCAATCCTCTAAGCTGAGTGACCCATGATCTTCACTTTGACCACACAAGTGGAACTTCATGCACTTTTAGCCCTCTGAGTTACAAATCATTTCTTACTATGTCAAAGGTTTAGTGAGAGGTTTTATATTGATATTCTAGGAAACAAGAAGATAATATTGGGGGCAAAAGATAAACTAAAATGTAAACAATAAAAGTTACGCATATATGTAAATGGTTTAGACGTGTCACCACTAGGTGGCGCTGTAACCAACCTTGTTTCAGGTGTTTCTGCATTTTTATTGCAAATATCAAACCAAATCAAACCAATGGTGAGATATTACGGCTTGCACTGAAATAACTTTTTATTTTATTTATTTATTTTAATTGCCAGTCAGTGGTAATTTTTTACAAACTTGGTCCCCAGAATATTTTGTTGTGAAGCATTTTTATTATTATTATTATTATTATTATTAGCACTTGAATGTGGGTAAGTTTCTTAAGAAAACAACCACAATTTTGAATAAAAATCTGAGAAAATCATGTTTTTGTCGAAGACTATGTCCGGATGGGATTTAGAGTAATGATCAAAACACAAATGGAGTCAGTCATTTCCATCAACACCCTCAAAGCTTCACAGTCCTAAACCACTTCCTGGCTCAACGTTACATTCTGTACTGTTAGGCATTTTCGATTTATATGCTGTTGATGTTTGATAATTGCGTTATATTACATATGCATCTGTGTACTACATGATCATAGTTTTTGCTTCTTCTCCGCTGTGTTTTCATCCAGAGATTCAGTGCTCTTTCTGAAGATGTGTAATAGCGCCTCCTACCGTAAAACAGTGAAAACATGGAAAGCCAGAAAATTCTGTAAATGCTGGGAAAAGAGTTTAAAACTGTGGATAGGCAATGTGGCTGGCAAAGAACTTAAGACAAATTAGAGGAATGTTATAAACATATTTATCAGATTGTATTTATTTATTTATTTGACTGGTAGGTTCAGGCAATGATATCATCATCTTGAATTTAGCAGTACAAATCACTGGCAAGAAACAGCTTGACTTCCAGTTCTTCATCAGCTATAATCAAAAATCCATCCAAAAACATTTGCAAATGCTTGGCCTGAAGATTCAGAAGACTCTTTATACAGACAAAAATTGTAGAAGAAGACAAAAAAATCTAAATCCAAGATGGTGGTCAGGTCAATCTAGTAGGTGGAGAGACAAATCAATGAATTCACTCAACATGAGCTTAGAAATCAGAAGAAAACACAGAATGTTCCCAGAAAAAGGTTTATAAGCAGAAGAAAAAGTCAAAACTGGGGACTCAGTTAAAGGGCTCTCAGACCCATCCCAAGTCAATGCGCCGAATTTCATTATTTTGTTCACAGTATGGTTTTAGGGCTGCTGCAGGCTGGCAGAACAAAGAAACAGCATAGCAAGAACACCAACAGATGCACATTCGGCTCTCGGACCTTGATAATAACATTCTTATCTTGTGTCCAAATCTGACATAAAACCCTACAGGGTTGGAGGTTTAAGGGTACGATCGATCTATCCCAGGTTAGTCCTGCCATCTGATGCTGGAGCACAGGGGATATTCATGACATATTGTTGATATTTAGTGTTATTCCTCTCAAAGAGCAAAGCTTAAATCTCGCTCTGCTCCTCTGTGATTGAAGATGCTGATAGAGATGATAAATCTTTGTCCTTATTGCTTTCTTCTGCCTCATGGCACATTTTCTCAGAATGAAGATTTATGGAGTTTCATGACTGTTTTTCTGCAAATTAGGAGCCTGTTTTATATAGTTGCCACAGCATATTTACAAATGCATGTATCTTAAAAAGCATGCTTTTTTTCCTCAGTTAGGTGACAAAATGAGGAGCTTGTTCTAATCTCCAGACTGTCTTTGCCAGAAACAATTTGTTGGGATGTCTCATACAGAACCTGATACAGAACCACCATGTCTGCATCAAACATCACTGCTTTGTTGTTTTTCAAAGCAAACTAAATTTATTCGAAGTGAAATGATGGCATAGCGATTCTTCTGGGACTGTTTCAAAAGCATCAGCACACTTCATATTTCACATGCTTGAAAACTTCCCCAATGTAAAACTTCTTTGTTTGGCAGTGAATACTGTCTCCTGGACTTGGGAGTACTTACAGATAGAAAAGCAAGGACAATTTTTCAAGATCCTCATTTAAATCACACCCAGTCGTCTTTGCTGCAACAAAAGGGGAAAACCTTGAATTGATGCAGCCCTATACCTGGGCCATTTCCTTTGAATGTTCTCAGAAACCCAAGGCTAGATGTACAATAACCTGAAGGCAGGCCATTATTAGTGGCTTCACATTCATGCAGTGATTTCGTACTGAATCATAGTGTTTCAGCTGCATTGCTATGGAATAGCATGCTGGTCTACCAATTTATCTGTTGTCATTACCTTGGCCTGTGTAAATTCATTTCCACCGAAAATCTCTCTGAGCATCCCTGCATTTCGGTCTGGACACAGTTTGTGGCTTGTATAGACATGAAAGAACCCATGCGCATTTTTGCAATACTTAAATAGTCAAAAGAGTATTGCTTTGTGAATCTGTTTTAAAAAATAATCCATTGGCCTACATATATAACCAAAATATGGTTGAAATTAGTAGCCCAGAGACATTTTAAATATATAAAAAGCTGGATTTAAATATAAAAAGAGCAATTATATGCAATTCACACTAATATCTGTGAATTAAATGATTTCATTATAGTCAGATGGGGAAACAAAAGTGTCTGAGTAGCTGTGCAGTGCATCAAAAACAGAAACAGGCCATCTGTCATATGCAGTGGGTGCTTGCAGCATAGATAGCTCTATTTTTTAATAGAAGCGATCTAGTTTTGTCATGTCATGACACTCACTTCCAAAGCAGACACTATGTCTCTGTTGTCATGATAATCAGCACTTTGAGGAATTATTCCCAGCCCGTTTGAAGCCAGTCATGGGGTCGGGATCTGGACCACGCTAATTGGTGACCTTTGGTCTAGACCACCATTAAACCACAAACACAAGATACCTGTCCCAGACTGATATCTTAGAATTCTGAACACCCTCAGAAAAAAAAAAAAAAAAAGGACAAAAGCTGTCACTGCATCGGTACCTTTTCAAAGGTACACTTAAGTTACCAATATGGACCCTTTAGGTACAAAGTTGTACCTTTTGGAAAGGTACCGCCCCAATGTCAGCTTTTGTACCGTTATTTCTGAGAGTGCACTATCCTGAACAAAATTACCATCCAGCTTCATGTAAACTTGTGCATTTATTGACATGCTACATTTTTGGACAAACTTCAAAGATAATCTGTGTCTAACGCTACATGATCTAGTTTTATCATAACCAAAATGGCATCTTCATGGGTCTTAAATGGAGGCATCTGGGACAATTTACACAACAAAACTCTTGCCTGCACAGACTTCCATGGATTGTGTGCATGAATAATCAACAAAACTGATACTATTGAAATATGTGGTTTATATATATATATATATATATATATATATTAAAACTAAAATATTCTCAGCATTTTAATATCCTCACCATTTTTCACGAAATAAATAAATGATATCATAATATTAAATGGTCAAGATGGATATTAACATCTGATTTCATGGTCAGCCAATATGCATTCTTTTTGCAAATTTTTAAGGGGGTGAGATTTCCTACATTTTTGAGAAGTATAAAACTGCACCAAAAGTCATTGTAGTTAATTTACTTTGTACACATAAAAGTGCAAAAATAGGACAGTTACCATAGCTTGATGTTTCTGTACCCTTTGAACAACTCAATTGGCGTTGACGGTCGGGTGGATCTCCATATCAATTGCTCACGCAATCTTAGCAATGAGCTTACGATACATTAAGCACAAAGCATGGCGATTTATTAGGACATTGTAATTATATCCTGGCAGAGCATTCGTGGTTTGGGTGGGGGTGTAGCAGTGGGCTAGCTCACACACAAAGACTCATTCGCCTCATTAGCTGCTGCATGCTACAGCATTAATCAGCATTTCACGTAATGGGATGCCACTGGAAGGACAATACCGCAACGTCTGCAGTTTACCAACCACACATCGATACTAGGCTTGGCAGGGAAAGAGGGTGGTTTACTTGACCTTGGTGGGTTGAGAGGCTTATTTCTGTTATGTGGGGAAAATGTAATTGACGGTGACATGTTTTGAGTGCTCGTGTGCGTCCATTTCTTTGTGTGCTATGAGTTCACTGTGCAATACTTAAAGGATTCTTGACAAGTTGAGGAGCACCTTCTAATTAGTGGCAGTTGCTAAGGTAACCACCATTACGATTGCTCTTAGTGATTCAGTTCAATTCTATTTAAAAGCTTTATTGTCTACTGTCTAAAGTCCTAACTCAAAGTATTAAACCGTGGTATATGACTAGTCCCTCAACAATTGGGTGAATAAATCAGGTGTCTTGTTGAGGAGAGGTGTGCTGTAATAAAACAGGTGATAAAATCTAAGAGATTTAAGAGTGGGCCTACCCAATCTTACAGGAAAACAACAATTTTACTAAGTGGAGATTTTGCATAAATTGGTATAATGTGAATCACCCAAAAACATATACGATTTTTGGGGAAGAAAAAAGAAAAAAAAAAAGTAAGCATGAAGGTCCAATGCTAATCATAACCATGACTGGGGCATTGGTAAATTGCATGAAAATGTACAAATATGTTTGTACGGATTCATAAAAATTAGCCACCAATTTGCCATAACATAAAATAGTTAAGAGTTGCATCTATATTTCGCAAGGAAGCCCAGTGGTGATAGCTGCATCATAGCATCAAGATCTACACATGTTTGTCAGGTTATGTAAAAACAGTGAGTGTGAAACACATAAACAACCCTGTGTTTTGAACCTTGACTAAAGCAATTTTAAAATCAAAATGACAACTTTAAGCTATCCATCAGTATCAGTTACATTAATATCAGCTCCTTTCAGTTAAGCGTAATCCAAATAAGGCTAGTTGGAAAAACATGCCTGTTGTGATATGTTATGTTGTTTTTTACGCAACACTTTCAGAGTGAAATGTCCAGTGAGTGGCGCTAAAAGCATGTTCAGTTTTATCTGAAACGGATGAGGTTTGCATTTGAAAACAGTGTACCCCTAAACCCCATCCTAAACCCTAGACTATAGTGCTAACAAAAACAAGTGTGAGATAAAACCACATTTACTGAAGTAACCATGCCATTTTATCTTGTTTCTACAAGTCATTCAATGTGTTTTATATTTCATGGGACTCGATTCACATTAACAACAAGTGACGTGTTATACCGGGTGCGCTACTGAGCAAGTTTACTATACCAGAAAATCCATACATATGGAGCTGGTTATGTGATGCAAACATCAACATATATTAGTTTACATATACTATGGTAAAAGTGTTTTAAGCTCATAACATAGTATTGTGCAAGAAACTGTCCATGTCCATTTCAACTGGAAACTTGTGTGAATTGTATGTTTAGATACTTTTTTGACCAAAAATGTAGTAGAGGCACATTTTCCCAGTTAGCCAAGGTTGGTGTAATCATATCCAAACCACAACACTGCTGAAATCCTTTCAGGTTTTCTTTTTAATACACCAGTTTGATCAAGACATTTAAGACTATCCAAATGATAATAATAAACACACTAAGGCTCAGCTGTTATTTCATCCATCTCTATAAATGTTAATAATTTGCCTTTTCTAAAATAACATTTTCCAAAAATTTTCAGACCTATGATTTGATTTTCTAATGATATGTCATCATGATATGAATTACGGGGAAACAAGATTAGATTTGCCCTGTGGTGTGAAAAAGTGGCAGAAACTCTTCGTCTCACCAGAATTCGTCAGCAGTATCAAGGGGTATTGTGTTAGAGTTTTGACTCCAGAAATGTTACTTTTATCCATGAAGTCTGAAAACTTGAATGCCTCTGTGAACCAGTATGTCCTTGAGCAAGACACTTAACCCATGTTCCCTTAGGTGCAACCGCAGCATGTTTCTACTGCATCCTTACCTGTTAGTTTAGAAAACGAGTAGAGTCTGCTCAGAGGCCACTCTTACACCAAACAGGCTGAGATTAGAAAATACTGGGACTGAACTGGCGTGAAACCATAAACCCCTTGTTTGCTGTGTGATTGCTGCTGACTTTGTGCAGTACAAACAAGCATTGGTCTTCTTATTAAATATAGCATTTTAATGAGAAATAGATTATTATTTGAAACATTCATTTTGAAGAAAGCCGATATAGTTATTTCAACAGAACAGCAGAAATTACATAAAGTACTTGAAAGCAGTTTCTCAACCCACTGAACGCTCTATCGGATAGTGTCTTACATGGTTTTAACAGAAGTGTATGGAAGGCTGTAAGCATGTGCTCGTGTAGATCATTAACAGATTTAGCTTGGACAAGATCCATTTCAGCTGGTGGTTTCTCCAGATGAGGGCAAATGTTTTTGTGGGGGACCTGCAATATTTACAGAACTTGTGCTCGAGGGGGGGGTTGTGTTGTGTTTAATGGGCTGTGGTTCATTTGCTGTAATCTAAGAAAAGCTTTTGATCCCATGGCTATATCAAGACAAAATAGGTATTTACACTTATATATACATTTAACTCTAATTCATTAACCAAGTTAAGTCTCCTCTCAAAAGGTTATTCATGCAGAGTACAGCAAGAAAGCTTTTGGCCCTGTCCCCATGAGTCAAGTGACATGTGTTTAGATTTCGATGGTATCTTCCTGTTAAACAAACCAAAAAAAAAAAGCATTAAAGGGATAGATAACAGGCACTTAATAAGATTGAATAATAATAATGACAATAAAATAATTCATGCTAATAATGATGGCATTCTCCCTATACTAGAAATGACTCTAGTTCTCTAAGGTTATTTTGCGCACACACACACAAACTTTTTTTTTTTTTGTTCATCCCTCTGAGAAATGTATGGCTTTATGCTGACCCTTAAAGAAAAGCAGAATGATCAAATTTTGTTCACGGTGCTGCAAAAAAGCTTGACACATCAGCGTACATTATGCGAAGCAGTACGAAATAGCATGAATCGATTATGTTCAACCATAGATACTGCACTCAGGCACCGAAGCGACTCGACCTCGCTGAAGAACAAGAGCGCAAATCTGAAAATACAACAGAGGGAGCCCACGCAGGATTCAGTTCACCTGGCGAGCGACAATAAATGGCAATCAAGAAAACTGGATGTCCAGCAATAAACAGTGGACGTCTGTACTGAACTCACTGCCAAGCTCTCTTAGAGGGTGTCGTATGAAAGGACAAGACACAGTACAGTCAATGAATCCTCATGCTGTATAAACCTCATCTAAAAGATGCATGATAACAACATGGTAGTGCCTCAAAGTAATTACTGTATTTTGGTTCTGCCCTTACGTAGTTGTCTTTACATCTCTAAAAATGTGTTAACCGGTAAAGAATGGCAGTTTAAGATGTACCTTTGTTCCCTCAAGTAAAATCAAGGCCTCTGTGTCACTGGATGTTGAATTTAATAGTAATAGTGATCTTTTCTCATATTCTTCTTTTTTAGGAAATGACAGACATGCTTCGACAAATATGATACAGTATTTTTTGTTTAGTTTTTTTCTTTTAGTGAACTAAAATGATTTATCTCTGTATTTTTAGTTTCCGTTTAACAATTACACTTACAAAGTTGTTAATAATACATCAAAAAAGCAAACCAAAAGGTTCCAAATCAAACGGAGAAATAATTTTTTTTTTTTCTTTGTCCTCAATACAACGTTGTGTCTTTCTAATTGTGTTTTCAGCAAAGTTTGGTAGTCAGGTGGTCTGATTGTTTTAAGATTTCTGTGTTGTACATGTCCAAGGCGTGATTCACGCGAATCATCTCGCTGTTGTTGAGCTTGAGCCGGTGTTTCAGCATACAGGAGAACAGGTCCAGCTGGGGCTTCCCAGGGGCCACCGGAGGGGCCAGACGGTTAATTCTCTCCCGTATGTCCAACAGCAGGAGCATGATGGACGAGGACGAGTAGAACTGGGTCCCCTGTGTGTATGACTGATTGACCTGCTGCACGGCGCTCCTCAGCAGGTCGGCGTTGAATCGCAGGCTGTAGCCGAACACTTGTATGTCGGAGATCTTAATGTAGATCTGTCGCTTGTTGGGGTCGGATAAGTCCACCGGGCCCTGGCCCGTGTCATTCCGCAGGACAGTGGGCACCTTAGCGCGGCTTCGCAGGTAGATGTGCACCGTCTCGAAGAAGGTCTTCCAGCGGTTTCCCAACAGCAGGGTCCAGTTAAAGCACTGCGAGTTCTGCAGTCGCACCTTCTCCCAGCGCGGGTATCCGTGCTCACCGAACGGCATGCTCCAACCCTCTGAGTGGCTTCCGCTGAACGGGTTGACGTAAACGAAGAACATTGGGTCCACGCTGCTGTTGCGCATCTGGCAGATCTTCATGGACAGGCCTACGATCATGTGCAGGTAGTCCATGCGGTTCTTGTTGCTCTTGAGCGTCAGCGACATGCGCTTGCGCCACCGCGGGTCGAAGAAGGTCTCCAGGCGCACCTCATTGCTGATGAAGGTCGTGTGGATGTGCAGCCGCGAGTCCATCTTCTGCAGCAAATACTTGAGCTCCAGATCCTGGAAGTCCAGGTCCGTCTCGAAGCTGATGAACTGCTCGCTGCGCTCCGAGTCCACGTTCTGCGGCTCGCAGCGCCCGCGGTACAGCTTGTAGCCCTTGTTGCAGGAGCCGCATTGCGAGATGTTGGCCAGGCTGCACATGGCGCAGCTGTTGTTGCCGCCGATCACGCAAGGGATGGGCCGCTGGCAAAGGGTGGCACCCGTGTGGCACACGCATGTGCGCTGGCTCTCCAGAAAGGTTCCCCAGAAGCCGTTCTCATTGCAGTAGAGGAACGACTGCACTCGGTTCAGCCACTGTAGCACCGATCTGAAAGCAGAAAGATAATACAGTCAAGGCAGGTGGGTAGAAGGATCCATTAATAATGCAGCGTTAAGTCCAAAGGCACAAAGCTTGCGCCTCAGCCTCCTGACATTTGTTACAGTCTAATCACTAAAATGGATAATGTATTCTGTCAAATTTTCCCAATGCACACCTCGTCTTTTCTCTCCCCGCAGGCATTTTGCCTTGTCATTCTGAAAGCCTTTGGAGCTTCTCTTCTGCAAGAGGGGAGAACTGAACACCTGAATTTTGATTTCTACAAAGTGCTAAAGGTTACGATGACATGCTAATGAGCCCAGAGTGCAACAGAGTCGGATGTGGGATATTCCTACTTGATATCTCTGTCTTCCATTTGACGTTAGAGACACAAAAAGGCAATGCTACATTTAGCTGTGCAGTTCTTTGATTGCTGACAAAGAATTCTCCTTGCAACCAAGGAGGACAAACGATGACTCTATGCAGTGCTAGCATTTGTTTGGCAAAAAAGTGTGATTGTAAACAGAGGATCATTTACCTTGTTTTATCATGTAATATATGACATTTGATTTATGGATGTATATTATTTGCATAGAAGCGAATGTTTAGTAGGCATGCACGGGTACTGATACTGGCATCGTTATTGGGCTAGATACTCTCAAGTCACATTTATGATAATAATAATAATAATAATAATAATAATAATAATAATAATAATAAATAGTGTTAATGCTTAAAATTAATAATAAAAATAATTTAAATTTCAGCAGCTCTACAGAAGACAATTGTGTCATTATTCGGCTCAAGTCAGTTCAGTGTGGATTCATTTCAGTTTGTTGCAGCTATGTTTCCATCCACATACTTTTATTTATTTTTAATCATTTTCACATAAAAAAATGCTGGATGGAAATGCCGAGATTAAAAAATAAAAAAATAAATAAATAATAACACAAATCTCATAAAATCTTAAATTAGACATTTCTGAGCTCAATTTAGGCTCATTTTATTATTATTATTATTATTATTATTACTACTACTATGATTATTATCCAATAAGAAAACACTTGCTTAAACTATAATGGGAACACATTTGCTATTTATTATTTATTACATATTTATTGTTTTCTTGAATACATGGGATATAAACTGTGCTTTATTCGCAAATATTTGCTATATGGTAATTTTCTGTATAAGTTGAGGTAACAAGTTTGGATGGAAACATAGCTAGCGTTGATGTTGCAAAGAGTCATTATTCTGCTCAATTCAGTTCAACCTGTCTTCTCATTCGATAGGTTAAAAAATGATAAAATAAACAAATAAACAATAAAAATGAACAGTGAAAGTAACTGAAACTTGTACAATACCTTTAACAGCCACAATTAAGCATTTAAATGAATAAAAGAAACATTTTCTGAATCTTTTTCTTTCTTTGATATTAGTTGATGAATATAATATGATGATGATGAACTGAATTGAGAATTGCATGAGATGGAAGTTTGATTTTAAGTGCTGTTCTATTGTACTCTTTCAAGTAGGACATTGCAATATACATTTTAAATGTTGAATTGAACTCAAACTGTGATCAGCATAGAATCTCTCAGACTGAGCCTAAATACTTTCAGTCTACCATGTTTGATTTCAACCATATTAGCCAGGCAATGTAAATGACGTATCCCTGCACAAACCACAAAACCTGTGCGACCCAGTGTAAGTGTGATTCATCACACCCTAACTAATCATATCATAGTTTTCCTATTTGAAATACAAACACATTTATGAAATGAGATGTGCAATGGAAATTGAAAGCAACAAATATGAGCATTCCTTCATTAGTCAGTTATTGTGAACTTTATGCAATTTCCACAGACTATCAATAGTGAAATGAAACTGTAAACTTATAAGCATCTCTCATAATAGAATTACACATGGCATTCAATCTATATAAATAAAGCAATATTCCTAGCCAAATGTTATTTGATTTTCAGTTTACTCCAGATTACCTGACCAATAAAAAGCTTAAGATTAGTCCTTTGGATTTGAAGCCATACGCAGTCGACTTGCTTGTGGCATTTAATATTGCATTTTCCATATTTATTCGCAATAAGCAAGCTTTATGCTGTCTGACTCCCATGTGTTATATTCTCTAACTGCTTTCCCCAATATGGATTTCAGAGTGGTTTGCTGGTTTTATTTTGCACAATTATTTGTTTTGCTGAAACAAGTGGCTAACTTGAGTTTGCCGTGGGGGATGAGATGGAGAAGACGAGGAAGAATGCTGTTTGTTTTCATATCCGCATGTTTGTAATGGCGCATCAAAGCGCTCTGCTGCACAGACTGTGTGACGTGCATCACCCCAATTTCTCTCCTAATGGATAATGGAGGAGAGGAGAGAGAGCAGACTGTAGATGTAAGCCATACAGTGTGAGGAGGAGGCCTGAATGTAGGGTTAATTTCTTTTATTAAATTAAAGATGCTGCAAGTGATACTGCAACCTGTCAGATATCACCGAAACACAGTATGTGTTAGCTGTCTCCGTGTCGGCACTAGACTCCATAGACGGGTGGGGGGGATTTGACCATGCTCTGCACATGTTAGTCAGACAGAGAACTTGGAAGCGTCTCTGAAACATGCAGTGTTATTTATAACAAACCTAAACTAAAGCCATACAAAGTTATAATAATTAAAGACCAACAATAATAAATATAATGAACATGTAAAATAAAATATTTAAACTTATTTTATGTCATCGAGTTGCCAAATAAACAGTTTTACTTGATGTACTAAACTAAATAAACCTAAAACTGAAATTAAAATTAATACAAAATTATAAAGACAAAAAAATATGCCTGTAAGAAGAATAAAGAGACAATTAAGTCTCTTAATGCCTAAAAGACAATAAAAATACTTAAATAAATATGCACATATTATATATAAAACACTAAATAATTAGACACTTTAATAAACATGATAAACATTTAAAATAACAATATATACATAAAAAACTGTATTATTCAATTTCAGTTAATTGCCACATTTGATCCTATTCATGTGTAGGATATCAGACCGAATCAGACAATCTAAGATTTGGTCAAAACATGGTTGAAACATGAGGAGCCAAATTCCACAGAGGCCCAAGACAACAGGATGTTCATAAATCAGACCCTAGCACTAGCCAGTCTGAAGCAAGCCTAACCAACTCTTTCACAGAACAGCTTTCAACATTAACACAAAAGGAACACACTGATCATAACAACTCAGGAAGGAGATTGTCAATTTTAGGGCAAGTAATCAAGATTAAATGGTCAAAGAGATGACAGCATGACCATCACGTGATAGTAACCACAATCACGAGCTCTGTGGATTGACTTCCCCCCCACCTAGGAGACAAAGAACAGACTGAGATTCCTTACAGACATTTTAACCTCTCTGGTCTTCACAGAACGCATCCTTACATTCACAGAATGGCTATAGAAACTGCCTTTCCATGCATATAAATGACACTAAAAGGACTTATGAGTAACTAATCATTTCTATGCATAACTCCATATTATGTATCTAACCCACATATTAGACTATCACGTTTTAATCATTTATTGTGTATGTATTTTGAATAACTAATGAATAGTTTATAGGATCACATTCATGTTTAGTATGTGTGTGTTTGAATCTTCTTGCTGGAAACGTTTCTTCCAATCAATT